>NC_039265.1:8386127-8686127 GCF_003368295.1 Carassius auratus | reverse complement strand
ATGCAAATCCCTGGCCTTTTTCAGGTTATTTCAGATTCAGGTATATAAACCATATAAAGGTTAGATTCTGCACCATTGATATTTACAGCAAAAGAGATGAGATGAAGATAATGCTGAGAATGTTATGAAATCCAACACTGTAACTATATAAAATGTTCTGAAAGTATGTTCTGTTGTAGTTGAAATATCTATTAAATTTACTTCCAAAATGAAAATGAATGTTTGAGGTTTTGGAATATCCAGCATGAATCCACGCCAAGGCCTCCAACTTTAGCTCAGCTTTCCATCTGTGGCATTAAAAATGTAAGTTCCACCATGTTTAATCTATGGATAATAGAAGAATAGCAGGGAAAAACATCAGGAAAGGAAAAGGTTCAGTGATAAAGCCCGTTCTGTTTCCCATCTCCACTTCTCATGCCAGAATAAACCTGTTGGCTTATCTTAGATGATACCATCAGTAGACAAGCAGTCTCCATTAACCATTTCTATTGTTTTTCCGAGCTGATTATTCATGTCTATGCAGAGCAGAGGCATTGGAGGTGACTACTTTGGCCAGATTTCTCTTGATTTGTGTGGAGAAGGGGGAATTCACTAAGAATTAATTGTGTCTGTTGATAGCGATGTTAATTTGCATGTTGTCTTTGTTGTTTAATGCTTGGTTGAATGGATTGATGGCCAGTTATAAAGTGAGATCTCTATTATTTAAGCATCATTTGATGAATAACTGCTTCCGTGATCACCTGGAAAATGTGCAACCCCTTTTGCACTAAAATGCTATGCTCAAATGTTATAAATTCACTCAACTTGATTATTTTTCTCAGTTTAGTGTGGAAACACTTTAGGGTGTTTATCAATTAGGTGTAACAGCTGCTGAAAGTACCCACACAGACAAATGCCCTTCTCTCTGAGAGTACTGAGGTGTTTGGACTGTGGAGGGATAAAACGAAAGAGCTGTTAGAGATCACTGCTGGGTTGCTCTTTACCCCATGCTGCTAAACAACTAACAACCAAACAGCTTTATGAGGAAGAGAGCTCCCAGCCCCCTCCCCAGCACAACTACCTCGTCCTGGATTAACTGACTGAGCTTGAGAAATTCTGGATGATCTATTATTGCTTGGCAAAAATTCCCATTTTTAGCATATTTTCTGTTTAATATACAAAGGAATGAAATAGAAAGAATCCTGCAGTCTCAACATGAGAATTAATTTTGGTTTTGGCTTTTCTAAGCATTTGTAGGTAAAAAGGTTTGTAAGTTCCCTGCTGTGGTTTCTGTTATGGATTTATAGAAAGGCTTCTGGGTCAGAATCACTGTTCATTCTTTTTTAATGCACTTTATTATTTATGCATTGTCCTCATTTGACCCTTTCCAGAGTACGAAACATTATGTTTTTAGGTCAAATCAAATCGGTTTTCTCCACAAAAACATGCACAAGAATATAAATAACTGGTTTTATATATATATATATATATATATATATATATATATATATATATATATATATATATATATATATATATATATATATATATATATATATATATATTTACATATAGCATATAATTTATCCTAAATATATTATTATTATTAATAAATAAAACTTTTATATTTAATGTTTTATTGATCATTTTTTAAATAATAAATTTTTTACATTTAAATGTATATTTTAATAAATGTACACACTTTATTAAAAATGTAACTTTAGTATTTATACTAAAATACTATACTAATACTTTTCTATTATAATTTTTTAGCATTATTTATTTTTGAACGTGCAACCTCCCATTATGTGATAAGTTAAACAAAATATACTTTTTATTTCCACTTAACCCCTATAAAAATGATGTGCATATCAGCATAGACATTTTGAATGTAGACTTGCAAATTAAATTAGATCAGTGAAATGTAACTTTAACATGCCTCTGTGTTCAGTTGCATTATGTGATTTTATTGCGTTTAGTTGCATGGTGCCGTCTAGGACATCAGTGCTGGTTTTCGTGCTGATGGTGAGTTGATGGGCTGCAGGGGCTCAAAGGCTGAGATACTGAGATGCTACTATGATCACCATGGTTGACTGGAGCCATGTCTATCTGGATAAAGACAACCAAAAAGGGCATTAGTTCAGTCCTCAGTGGGGGGTCTCCCCTAGGGGAGCATACTTGGAAACCCTGCTCTAAACCTTCCCCGTGTTTCCAGCCTCACTGAGTGCCCAGTCACCATCACCCTATTTACCATGCTGTGGCCTTCACAGAATGAGTCATCTCGGACTAACAGATGTGAACATTTCATCCCAAGACTAGAAGGGTGGCACTGTAAATAAACTTCAAACTAGGGTGAATTCAGGAAAATCAAGCTACGATTTTTATCTCATCCATACAGCCGAGTGCAATTAAACAAGACAAACTGACATGCTGTTGGGGATTTCTCAGGTTAGTCCTTCAAACAACGGTCACTAAGCATATTTTCAAGGTCATTGAGAATGTCTGGCATAATGAAGCTTGAGATCAGAGGTTAGATCTTTTGACTTGACTTGTGATCTCTCAGAGACACAGAGTGTACACTACAGTCAGTCAGTCTGTGAGGTCAGTAAGATGTTTTTTGAAAGAAATTACTGCTTTGATTCAGCAAGGATGCGTTAAATTGATTAAAAGATTTCAGTTATCAGTAAATGCTGTTCTTTTGGACTTTCTATTCATCAAAGTAGTCCCGAAAACAAACTGCATCACAGTTTCCACCAAAAATATTAAGCAGCAAAAACTTTTCTACATTGATAGTAATAATAAATGTTTGTTGAGCAGCAAATCAGCATATAAAATGATTTCTGAAGGATCATGTGACACTGAATATGAGATTATCGATGCCGAAAATTTATTTAAATGACATTTTAATATATAAATGTTGAAAATAGTCCTTTTTCAGTTATACATGCCAAAAATGCTGGGTTAAATATGGACAATCCCAGCAATTGAGTTGTTTGCAACAAACAGTTGGGTTTAATGTTTAATCCAACCTTCTGGGCAGTAACCCAACCGCTGGGTCAAAACAACCCAGTCACTGGGTTTGTCCATATAGTGTAGTAATGTTTTACAATATTACTGTTTTTACCAAATTGTTAAGGCCATAATTACAGCCTTACTGAACAGATTTTTTTTAAAAAACCTTTAAAGTTCTTGATGATACATTCCTCAGATCAGTGTATTGGTTCTAGAGGACACATTAGGCCCGGCAGGTTTTTCTCTGAACCCCAGGTTCTCCTGTGACATGTGAAATTGTCTCTGGAAGCTTTATTTTTCACAGTGAAAGGCATTACATCTGAGGGTCGGTTCATCTTCACAGTCAGGCGTCTTTGATCAAGACCCAGAACTCCGGTCCAGCTTATTCCCCTTAAACAAAACCTTTGAATCCAGTCCCAGATGGGAGACATCCTCAGAGGGCAAAAATGAGAGAAATAATCTGGCAAAGCTACAAAGGGGAACAGGGTATGGGATGGCAGAGGTGGTCTGCAGAACAGGCATATGAGCAGAACGGGTCCAGGTCGACACAGAGCAGGTACTGGAGGAAACCTTGTCTGGTGTAAACAAGGTCCGTGATGCATTTCCTCAGAAGAGCTCTGTGTTAGGGTGATGTCATGCTCCACTGATCAGCATGTCTGTGTTGTAGAGGATCATGTTTAAATGGGATTTGTGTAAATTTGGGGATAATAAACAGTTTGGGGGTGGCAAGATTGTTTTCTGTTTTAGCAGTCCACTTATGCTCACCGAGGCTGCATTTATTTGATCAAAAATACAGTAATAACAGTAATATTGTGAAAACACATTACAAGTTAAATAGTTTTGGTTTTCATATATTGTAAAAAATAAATTTATTCCCGTGATGCAAAGCTGAATTTTCAGCATCGTTACACCAGTCTAAGTAAAATTTATATTAAGTATTGTCACATATTAGTTTATTAAAACACAAGAATAAAACATTTATTTTACCCGATTTTACCCAATGTTGCCATAGAATACTGGAAAATTGTTTTTAGTTTACTGAACATTTACAGATGTCATAGAAGATCTAAATTATCGATCTTTAATGCGAAAAATCATTAGGATATTAATTAAATATAAGTTCAATGAAGATATTTTGTAAATACCATACATTTTGATTTGTAATATGCATTTTTAAGAATTTCATCTGGACAACTTTTAAGGCAATGTTCTCAGTATCTGGATTTTTTTTTGCACCCTCAGATTTCGGATTTTCAAATAGTTGTATCTCGGCCAAAATATTGTCCTATCCTAACAAAACATACATGAATGGAAACCTTATTTATCATCTTTAATATGATGTACAAACCTCAATTGAAAAAAAAAATTGACTCGTTTTGTGGTCCAGGGTCACATTTCTTATTTGCATCATAAAATGTAATTTTGCTGTTAAGTGTGGAAGATATTAAAGTGTGTATGTGTGCACTTGTGTGTGTGTGTGTCTTAAAGGAGCACACACAGAGATAACACAGACACAGAGTTGTGCTCTATTGAGTTTGTGACCTAGATTGTGCTGCATTAATGCTGCTGTGTGCTAATGACGGCAGAGAAAGAGGAGCTGAACGTCTATTCACTCATATTATAGTCAAAACTGCCTGCAGCATCCCAGCCAGACACACAGACACTCTATGTCTATTCATAACCGAGAAATGAATGTGTGTCTGCAATATGTGTAGTCACAAAACATGCATTTACTTTTCAACCACAAATAGAATAGTATAGATAGATAGATAGATAGATAGATAGATAGATAGATAGATAGCTAGATAGATAGATAGATAGATAGATAGATAGATAGATAGATAGATAGATAGATAGATATCTCATATCAACTGAAGACTATTGTTTCACTTTGTGTGCATAGATTATCTTGGTAAAGCTTAAAGTGACGAGGATATGCAATAATGTCTGAATCTAACTAACTTTATTGAAGAGGGAAGAATATAGGTTGTAAAACTATTGGTATGTGTCTTCCACATGTCAACGTGGATGATAAAACATATGGTTACTGATGTACAAATGATAATTTGTAACAGATTTTCTCTTTCATCTGCAGCGCTGTCTAATCTGGACATTGAGAGTAAACTGAGTGGACATTATCAGGCTCCATGGCACCTGCAGAGAAATGTGTTCCTGCCATCGACTCGGCCCGCGTGTGTGGAAGAGCTGCATCGAAATGCCAAACAGAGCCTGCGGGCGTTGTACAGAGGTTAGACGCACTTATGAATCAACACTGATTAGTTATCAATCACCCAGTGAACACATTCTGAGCTCATCTAAGCAAAGTGGTTCACTCTGGTCAAAATCCTCCATCCACTGGCAGTGAACACTGCCCTCTAGAGGTCGAAGATAGAAGCATCAGGTTTCTTTTTTAAAGGACCAGTGTTATTTTAGTATTATTTATATACTATTATAGTATTTATTAAAAAAAAAAAAAAAAAAAAGAACTCGCTTATTGTTTATATTTTCATTTAACATTTTAGTAATGTTGTTAGTAAGGTTGCTTTATTTTGCCGTTTCTGTTTTAGTTTTAGTAATTTAGTGCTTATTTTATTTTAATTAGTTGCCAAGGAAACAATTCTAATTTTCTTTTGTAAGTTTTTTAATCTAATATTAAGATTTCCTTTCATTTCAACACTGTAAATGACAGGATAGAACTATTACAATTATAGTAATATGAACATGTGTATTCTTTAAACAGAATCAACGAATTTGTATGTGTAATGCGTAGTGGGTAAAACAGCAGAAGAATATCAGATGACAAAAATCATCCACATGCTATGATACATTAAATCTTTAAATCTCCACTTTACATATCAATAATAAATGTCAAAAATAACCAAAATTTAAATGATTGAAAAAAGGACAAAAACAAAACATCATTATTATGATTATTATTTCATAGAACTCATTTCCAAATACTAGTGGTGCTTGCAGGCGTCACTGTTATTATATTTTATTTAGGTAAAGTAAGTAAGTATTCAGCTTCAGTGTAACTCGTCCAGCACTATTTCCTGCTCCAGATATAATTGGTCATTTGATAAAACTGACTTACGGATTTGTCTGTTGTGTGTGAAACTGCTCATCAGACCAGCAGCAGAGGCAGGAGGTCAGCGAGAGAGAGCGCAGGGTGACCATTTCCATCTCCATGGCTCCGCCCATGCCCACCTACCCGTCGCCCCATGCCCACCGCAGACGCCAGCAGAGAGACAGACCCCTCACCACGGTAAACATCGAGCCACTGGCCTGCAGCTCTGATCTATAGTGTGATTGTAGACGATGTTGATGATGGTGTGTCTGTGTGTTTAGGAAAGGACAGAGAGAGACATAGAAACTCAGACAACACAAGCACAGGTAAACACACACCTGTGTGTCACGCTGAAACACTGCATGGAGATTTTTGATTTTAGCTGAATGAATCCATTCTTGTTGTCCTTTATTTTTGTATTTTTGCCGTTTGAAAAAGACGTGCACTTTAGCATTTTTTTCAAAAAAGTATTTATTACAAAAATAACCTATTTTAAAAGAATATACTTAAGCACATAATTAATATAATATTTTCGGACAGTATATTGCATGTTATTTGAAATTAAATTAAAATATATCATAGTTCAAATTTATACTAAATGGAATTAGTTAAGAGTGTTAAGAGAGTGACCCACTAAAATTGCATGTCTTTGCATATAATTCCATAATTTCTTATTTTGTCTTTGAAATATGGTTAAAGTTTGCTGCCGAACATTTATAGTACACTAAAATGTACTTTAATGTAATTTCTATTGAAATTTGTATGTTATGTATGTATATTTATTTAAATAGATATTTGAAATGGTGAAATTTGCAGTTCAGTACATTTAAATGTAATTATTGTATTAACTTTTGCCTCTTAACTGTCACCCCCATTTCTAAACATAGATATGAAAATACACAAACTTCATTGGTTGTAATTCATGAACACTTTGGAATACATGACTAAAGCTGGCATTTAAAAAAAAAATGAAGTGTAAGTTTACTGTAAAGAAAATGCCCTGTACAAAAAAAAAAAGTTTTATTTAAAACTGCATGTCTAACTTAGTTATGTTTCAAATTTTAAGTTGATATCACAAAAATCACAGTTCTTTTGAGAATTTTTTGTCCCTATACCAAAAATAGCCACTGGGTGACACCCCAACAACTTTTCAAATGCATTTTCTTGTGAAAAAAAA
Organism: Carassius auratus; assembly: GCF_003368295.1. Lineage (NCBI taxonomy): Eukaryota > Metazoa > Chordata > Actinopteri > Cypriniformes > Cyprinidae > Carassius > Carassius auratus. The sequence goes on along the minus strand of NC_039265.1, from coordinate 8,678,892 downwards.
AAAAAATATATATATATATATATATTTTTTTTTTTAATTATGTAAATATTGCTGTAAATTTTGTAATATTACACTTGACACTGCCCAAAAGAAGGAGGATCCCACTTTAAAGTACCATAACAAATTCCATAACAACATAAACTTTCAAATAATATCTAATTTAGGATGATTACTAAAATATGTGATAGGGGAAAAGGGTAATAGAAAATACAGCCAGGCAATTAACAGGTTAAATGTTATATTGAATAACACTACAACAGTTAAAATTATAATAACATATTTTACAAGTGCTTTAGTATGCTAGTCAACACATCAAAATGTGTACTTTAATACTTGATAAAAAGATTATTAAAACATATTGATATAAAATAAGAAAATAAGAAAATGCCCTTGATGAATGAAAGTACTGACATGACGTAAACTTTCACTTCACTAATATTATATTATCTGCAAGTATGGTTGCTTAAAAATATACTTTTAGGATTTTAAATATGCTATAAGTGCACACTTAAACAATTAAGCACACTTCTTTTTCACAAGGGACATTACTTGCTAAGTATGTTATCAACATGCACATACTTCACAGTCATTTAGAGATTTTTGACATTTTCTTTGCACTGATGTTCATAAAATCATAATGTTTTAGATGATGCATTTATTTTCAGCCTCATAGTTTGTATCTGTGACTCGCTGTGAGTAAAGTACATGCAGGTAAACATCTATTTTAATCAGGTTGCCAGTTTCTTTCTTTCTTTCTTTTTTACCCATGCACGAGTAGTCATTCCAGTCAAATGATTATTTAATGATTATTTTGATCCAGCTGTTTTAAAAAACAGGGAGTGTCTCACTGGATGTCGTGCTTTAAGGACATTAAGCTCTTACTTGTTTGTACAAGGCTAGTCATTATGAAAATAACTCCTCTTTTGCAGCAAGCCATGTGGACAAACAACGTTCATTTCTTTGTTATGGTTCCTATAATAACAATATTTATTTCAGGGTGTTCATGGGTTGTTGACAGGTGTTCAGTCATCTGTGCTGGATCACATCCCTTTACTAAGTAAATATTTCACCCCCTCAAAATGAAATTGTGCTTATTTATTTACTCTCAGGCCATCCACGATTTATTCTGATAAGGAGTTTGTTTCCTCATCAGAACAGATTTGAAAAAATTTAGCATTTCATCACTTGCTCAATAATGGATCCTCTGCAGTGAATGGGTGCCGTCAAAATGAGAGTCCAAACAGCTGATAAAAGCATCACAACAATCCACAAGTAATCCACACCACTCCAGTCCATCAATAGAAAAAAAAGAGAAAAAACTTTAAATCATCATCTCTAGCCAAAATAAGAGTCTATAATCCATAATAACTCTAGATGTGAATTGGGTGTTATAAATGTTTCAGTTGCTGCAGAACTGAGGACGACCTTTTAATTGTATTTAATCTATATTATCACGTTGTGTTTTGACAAGCCCCGTGACTCGCAGCTGTTCTTTCAGTTCTGATATGGACGCAGATGCACCCTCATGTGTTCATGTTCATCCTCACATTCATGTCCATCTTTGTGTTTGTATGTGTTGTAGTTCCAAAGCACCCGGTCCTCCTCCCCTACTGAGTGTTGTCATTTTTCCCCATGGAGCAGAAAGGTATTTTACCCCCAAATGTCTCCTAAATCCTACATTCACGCTGATCTAGAAACAGTTTTACATCCTTAATCAAATCATAATCATGGGGATGAGGCCAAAACTGCTTCTAGATCAGTGCTTTAACAGAACATCTTACATAAGATAGAGCCTTCAAAACATGTCTGTGTTAATAAGTTTTATTATAAACATATAATCAGATATTAACTTCTGAATGTTATCATCTTAACAGGACTATTTTGTGTTTGTCTAACATATCTATAATATATATATAACTAATCTATATAACTCCTCTTCGGATGCTACTACCTTCTAACATCAGCAGTACACTTGAAATTTCATTTGAATATGCAAATTATGTAAAATGTGTGTAAATTGATTTTGATTGGGCATTTTTGACCTTTATAAAAGTATAAACTTACATTCAAAAGTTTTAGTAAAACTTTTTATAAATGCATTGAAGAACAGAATTTTTTACAAAGTTTAAAATGTCTAATTATACCCTTTTTTTATAACATATGGAAATGGGCTTCCACATGTTTTGGCAAATCCAAGTCACTTTGAATGATCTTCTTTATCTTTGCCCTTGTTTCTGACCCTGGTATTGCTGTATAAATCAGCACTAGCACAGACTAATAAAACACTGCCCTTCTCATAGCCTCTCCAGCATTATGCTCCTGAAATACTATGTGAAGAATGTCTATGGGAAACACACACACACACACACACACGGAAGTGCGCAGGTCTGAGGTTTCTTAATGATAGGGTAGAGCTGCTGTCTGTCTGACTGTGTGTGTGTGTGTGTGTGTGTCTGTGGCAGAAAAATATAATTACCCATCAACTCCGGGCACTGTGGCTCACCCACAAACCCCTGACTCCAAGATAGATCCTTTAAAGAGCGAATAGAATACTCTGTCATAAGGTCCCTTTTGAAATTTTCTCTTCACTTGTCACTTGTTGTTGCTGGTCTTTTCTGATCTATTTTAAGGCATATTTAAGGTCCAAAATTAATTTAAATAAAAAAAAAAATAATAATTAAAATGACTGTGATGGGTTTTGGCCATCCTTTGTGGTTGCAATGAACATGGCAAAATAAACTCTGCCAATACTCGCTTATTTTATATTTATATATATATATATATATATATATATATATATATATATATATATATATATATATATATATATATATATATATATATATATATATATATATAATATACATATTATTATTACTATTATTTTATTATGGACAAACTTTACAATTATGTCTCACTCCTTTTTAAATATAAAACACTATTATTATTATTATTATTATTATTATTATTAATATTATTATTATTATTATTATTATTTTATCTACATTTACATCTACATTATTATTTATTTAATCACTTGCCATTGCAAGGTTGCCAAAATTAAAATTTTGGACTCTTGATATAGGTTTTGTATACATATTATAATGGTCACTTTTTTTCTGTTTCCTCGTGCTCCTTTACGCTCTGTGTTTCTCTCTTTCTGCTGCTGAACTTCATGAATGGCATTCTTTCATTCCCCTAATGTCTAGTTTCTTTTCTAATCAAAATAGCTTTTGAACACGAGCCAGATGGAGAAATCAAACCGTCACATTTGGCTCTTTCCCAGCCCCCTACGTTCCCTCCTCTCCTGCTCATTTTGGCTCCATGCACTCCTTTTTTTTTTCTTTTTTTTTTTCCTGCTTTGATCCCGTGTTTTTCAAAACTCCACTTCACCCCTCGCCCCTCATTTCAGTGCTGGCAAACAAAACGGTCATAAACTCCTTTTGATTCTGTCCGTCTCTTTTTGTGGTGCTTCCCTCATTCTTTTCGTCCTCTTCTGGTTTTGGGAGAAGTTTCCGTGGTAACACTTTTTTTGGGGGGGGGCTGCTGTTTATTGTGAGATCCTCATTGGCCGGATGGGAAAAGACACACCGAGACAAAATATCACAGCTCGCTTTAACAATGTGCATGTTCATATGTGGCAGGGTGACAGCCACTAAACTCTCCAAAGCTCTTTAGTTAACACTGTAAACTCCACAAGGTAAGTTAACTGATCAGAATAACTGCTAAGTTAACTATCTGACAGGATTTAGCAAGTGTGCTTCAGCAGGTGCTGTGAGTGAAAGCTGAAAAGAAGGGATTGAACTTGAGTTGTGTTTTATACTTAATAAGAATATGCATTTGTTTAATTTCTTTGTTTAATAACTTTTACTTGAAACTGTTGTACACTAATGCATCTCCATTGCTACTTACCTTACTACTTGTTTCAGTGTTTCTTTATGCATGTGCATGTAAAACTAAAAATATTAATTTTAAGTTTTAAATTTTTAGTATGTTGTTTCACTTTTTCACAGACCTCATGAAATCAAAATAGATTTTTGTGGGGTCTTGTCTACGGCTGTTTGCACTGAAGTATACTGCACACAAGTGCACTGCTAAAACTTTTAGCATACGTACACATTGAAAATGCGTGAAAATGGACCAAAAGCAATAATGACGTATCCAATTGCTGTAACTAGCAAAAATCATATATAATAAATAATAAAATAATAATAATAAAAAAACAGCCCAACATCCTTTTCCAATTGGAAATATTATGCCAATTTAGAAACATAAACTGCACTTATCAACTGAATGCATGGTGTAAAGCTTTAAAGCAAGTGGAACCATCATCGATTTGTTCGATACAAATATAAAAGATTTTCCAACCTCAGTAACCCTTATATTCAACACCGTAATGTTGTTCTAGGTTGCTCCTCCAGTGGATTCTGATTCAGAGGTGGTGGCTTTGGGCCACTGGCCGAAGTATCCAATCCCGAACGTGCCCTCAACGCTGGACAAACAGACCAACTGGGCTGGAATCTTACCACTGCCAACCCCAGACGAGAAGATGAAGACGGACTCTCAAATCATCTCATCATGCATCGTTCCCATTAATGTAACAGGTAAATGCCCCCTAGTGTTTTCTGTCGATAATGCATGCTGAGTCAGGGCTGAGTTTGACACATAAATAGTAGCAGCATATTTTTGGGGTAAAACATAATTTCATTAAAATAAAGAAAATTAATGGTTGTATTCATCTTACTGTTGCAAGTACAAGTATATTTATACATAAACATACATGTTTCACATACTATAAGGCTAAAGTCTGGTGACGCTGTCACTACTAAAGGAGAACTTTGGTCCATTAGAATCTAGTGATGTTGTGAATGTGTGTAAAAAAAAAAGAAAAGAAAGGTATATAAACAATATATTGTATGGGTGAAATGTATAGATTTTTCTTTTATGCCAAAAATAATCATTATGTTCCATGAAGATATTTTGTACATTTCCTACCATAAATGTATAAAACTAAAAATTTTATTAGTAATATGCGTTGCTAAGAACTTCATTTGGACAACTTCTTTGTCTCAGTATTTAGATTTTTTTGCAGCCTCAGATTCCAGATTTTCAAATAGTTGTATTTCAGTAAAACATTGTCCTAACAAACCATGCATTAATGGAAAGCTTATTTATTAAGCTTTCAGATGATTTATAAATCTCTCTTTTTTTTATTGACTGGTTTTGTGGTCACTGGGATTGAGTGAATAATATGTTAACATTAATAGTTTGTGATGTGTTTAAAATGACTAATAAAACTTTTTTTCACCACATTTTACACTGTTAGACAATATGTGATTTGAACTGACATTTGTTAGAATTTGAATGTACATTAACACATTTCTATTAAACTCCTTTAGATTTTTGGAAAGTGTGTGATTACATGAACTGGATATTTGATGACTTAAGCATTTTAATTTACATGAAATAATAATCTGTTAATTATTAGATAGTGTTCCAGTTCATTAGTAAACATTAACAAGCACATTATCTCATAATTCTAGCTTTGTGAATATATATATTACAAATGATCTGTTAAGCATTACAAACTGTTTATTAATGGTTTATAAATGACATTTATTATTGAACAGTCTGTGTTACACCTCATAACTAAATCTAATTGAGAATATCATCATCTTGACCAAAGTTCTCCTCTGGCATCAATGAACAGAAGGATTATCTTGTGAGAACGCTGAATTTTGCGTGTGTTGTTTTCAGAGGAGGGCACCAACGCTACTTCTCCCTCAGCGATATCAGCTTTCCTAAGTGAGAGATCTTTTACATGTCCATTAAGTTTCCCCCTTCAGTATCAGTGACACTTCATTCCCTAACCATCACCATTTAGAATAACATGCAGAGAGAGAGAAGGGCTTGCCATCTCAGCCATAATAACACTCTCATTTTGGCTATTGTAGCTTTCTAATTTAATGAAAAAAGCTGTTTTGATTTTCACATTACTAGCACACACTGCTTTAAATTAGCGCTAAGTGGCCACTAACTCTATAAATTAAGAGTTAGTAGTCCTGAAACATAGATGGCTAAAGTAAATGTGTGATTTTTTTAGTTTCTAGTTTTAAAGCGTAGATTATAATTGCTTTAGACATTTGCTATTTTATTTTATTTTTTTGTTAAATGTTGAATAAGGCCATGAACAGAGCCTTTTTATTCCATGACACATGATTAATGTTTTAACATAGATGAAACATGATTTTGAGAATTTCTTTCTTCACGCTGTTAGAAGGGCCCAAACTGGAGAATCACCCAGATACATTAGAATAATAACAGAATTAGACAAACTGGAAAGTAGGTTAAAATCTGCAAGTCATGAAATTTGAAACAAAAAAGTTCTCAGTTGTCGTGGTAACTTACTTTGTGCCAGGAAATGCAAAGAGTCAAGAAAGCGTTTTGTGCATGCTAATCAGTTGCATTAGAATTACAAAGAGGCCAAATATATCTACTCTGGGCTTGACTAGAACGGGACTTTTGAGGTGCGTGTCAGAGAGGACTGAGTCAAAGACAGTGTTGACTGGAAATTGCACATCACAGGCACAGTGGTGTAATTGGTGCTTAAAGGGCCAAGCCTTGCAATCACATGAGAGTCATGATGCATGACACTGGACAAACATCAAAACAAATAGAGCTCAAGATTACAGCAGCAGACTGCAGTCTAGAGTAAGGCTGGGGTCGGGTAGGACAGCAATATTCCCATTTTCAACCCTGGTTGTTTTCTGTTCTGACGTCCTGAATATGTCGCTCCTTTCACCTTGCATGATGTTGCGTACTGTCCAGTGTGCTTTTGTGTCAGTTAAAATATTTTAACATGAATGAAAACCATCTTTTTGTTGCATTTATGATCGTATAGTACATACTTTTTTTTCTTCTGAGAAGTGTTGTTAGCCTTGTATATTGATGCATAACTTGTGTAGAAAGTCAGACTTATTCATATATATGATGTGAAAGTAGTTAAATATAAAATATATACTCTATATAAAAATGTGTGTGTGTGTGTATGTGTGTGTGTGTGTGTGTATATATATATATATATATATATATATATATAAATATATATATATATATATAAAAATATATATAATTAGTATTAGTTAAGATACATTATTTTCATCTTGACTAAAATATTGTATTTAGCATCAAAAATCTCAGTGGTTTATGAGTGTGAGAAACATGGGAGGGAGAAGTAGAAAAAAGTGGCTTGCACCCAACAGCCTCTCACATGTCTGGTGTTCTTTGCAGGGGTTGGGTTCGACAGAGAGGCCAGTGTGCGCTGTTCACTAGTCCATTCTCAATCAGTGCTTCAACGGCGAAGGAAGCTAAGGAGACGGAAAACTATCACTGGCATTCCCAGATGCGTGCAGCAAGATTTTGGTGTGTGAACTCTCTTTTATTACTCTTTAATTTTCCATTATATGTTTATTTACCGTAAAGAATAAGACAAATAATAAGAATAAATGGCATGTTTAAAACATTATTACTGAAAAATCTTTTATTGTTTTTTAGATTCTGATGAGTCTCCGGTGGCCAGAGAACGTACAGTGATAGTTCATACCAACCCTGAAATTTGCCAAGAGGATCTCACACTCTCTCGTTTCAGCACAAAGGACTCTGGTTGCCAGACAGAAGAATCCCTGATTGTTGGGGCAGCACCCTCACGTAGACGGATCAGATCACAAAGGGTGCAGGGTGTGACTGTGTCACTATCCCATTCCACAGGCAACATATCTTCTCTGCCTGACAACTCTGACACAATGTTCACCGCCTCAGTAGGCTCCCATCTGCGTTCTCGAAGCCTCCCGCGTAAGGCAGGGCGAATGGTGGACGAAGGCCATGATGACAGTGATGAGGATGATGAGGAGGAGGATGAGGAAGAACTGTCCCCGTTTGAGGCAGAGGATTTCCTACCAGTCCCAGGGGAACATATTCTAAAAGATGATGAAGAAAGCACTGATGACCAGGCAATCCCAGAGGACCAGCATAACAGTTTGAAATTCAAGCAGCATGCTGGAAGTACAGAACATGACTGGATAGAGAGGGGTCGATCCCATCTGCCTCGGAAAGCTGACATGGGTAGCTGTGAGATTTCCTCTAGTTCTGATACATTCAGTAGCCCCATTCACTCCGTTTCCAATGCTGGTGTGCTGACTAGCCAAATGGACCACAAGGAGGATCACCAATCCTCGAGCGGCAATTGGAGTGGTAGCAGTTCTACCTGTCCCTCCCAGACATCAGAGACCATTCCACCTGCAGCCTCACCTCCACTCACCGGATCATCCCACTGTGATTCAGAACTATCGCTGAATGCAGCTACCAATACTAATGATGACTCCACTGGCTTCATTATTGATCCATATCCTGGAGACCAATCACAAGACCTCCGTAGCCATAGGACAGGTTCATTTACTTCCACTGTGACTGACATGCTTGATGATGCTGGAGTCAGCACTGCCAGTGAGGGTGAGTGGAGCTATCCACATTACAGGCACAACATGCCTTGCCATCCCGACTTCAGTCCTAAGCACTCTAGGGCAGAGAACATCCTAGAATGCCCCAGTTTTGCTAGCATAGCCACTTTAGAAAGTTTAACAGATAGGCCACCATCTGAAAAGGCTGACACCACCTCACACTTTTCTGTAGATGCTGAGGGCTACTATACCTCCATGCACTTTGACTGTGGTCTTAAAGGTAGCAAAAGCTTCACATATAACTATGCATCTGTAGACCAGCAGCAGGCAGAGTATGGACATCAAACAAACACACTTGGGAGACGTAGTCTCTCTCTAAGTAAACCAAAGGTGAAGCCATCCCCACCAAAACGCAGCTCATCCTTGAGGAAAATAAGCAGCCATGTTGGACCTCCCACTGACAAGATCGAACCAAAGAATGCTGTTGGTCAGAACAAATCTATGTCTTCCGGTGAGAGAACACAGCATGTGGGGTTGAACGGAGGATCCTCAAGTCAGCTCGAGAGTGAGGAGCCACTGGAGGCTTGGGGTGTTGAGAGTTCTACAGAAATTCCAGAAGTTGCTTTGTTTGGCGCCACAGAAACACATTCCTTCAAGGATGAGGGAGCTGTCCAGTCAGACTATGCAGATCTCTGGCTTCTTAATGACTTGAAATCCAGTGATCCTTACAGATCTTTGTCAAATTCCAGCACAGCTACGGGTACCACTGTCATTGAATGCATTAAGTCACAGGAGAGCTCTGAGTCCCAGACTTCCCAGTCCGGATCTAGGGCCACCACTCCTTCATTACCATCGGTGGAAAGTGAGTTTAGATTGCCTTCACCAGAAAAGCTGGTAGGTCTAGCATCACCTTCCAGTGGCTACTCAAGCCAGTCAGAGACACCAACATCATCTCTTCCGTCAACTTTCTTCCCAAATGCTCACCCAATGTCCCCTACTGGTGGCAAAAGGAAACCCAAAGTCCCAGAGAGGAAGTCCTCACTTGCTTCTTTGCAGCAGTACTCATCCAAAAGGGACCTTGAATTGTCCATCATACCTCCCTCCCATCTTGACCTAAGTGCCCTTCCCAATGTTAGCAAGCCTTCAATTCGCAAAAACCAGATGCACATCCTCCACCAGAGCAAACAAAAAGCAGCAGCTTCAGCAGATACCAAGCGTGAGAGTCTGGCAACTTCAGATTCTAGTGATGAGCTGGCAGTCACTAGTCCTTTGGCCATCACTCCTACAGTACTTCGTTCAGTTCAACTACGTTCAGTTGGCAAATCTGGAGAAGGGAGCCACGATCGACCTATAACTGATACTGCCACTAGGCCTAAGTGTCCCACTGTGACTATCATTACCCCACCTACTCACAATAAACCCCATGAAACTAGGAAACCTCCACCCTATAGACCCCTTTTCACAGAAACCTCCTCTCAGGACAATTGTGAATCACTGTTTACCCCAGTAGATGGACTAGCTGATAAGAATATAGCAAGCCATTTTGGTGCAAGAAATAGATATGACAGATTAGCCCCATCACCTCTTTGGAGCATGACTGCTTTTAAGGCCCCGTCTGAGCAGATGAACATGGATGAAGTGATCTCTGTGAATTCTAGAGAAGTTTTAGAAGAGGTGAGCACCTCAGACAATTTATTTCCTCAGAGTAGTCTGGAAGTGGAGCAAATCCAACCATGGAAATCTGAGCCAAATGAGGGAAGCCCTGGTCAGAATGGTGTAGGAAAGAGGTCAGATAGTCTTGACCAAGTGCCTGATATTGTCAATCAAAGATCAGAGACATTGCAAGCTTATCTAATCAGTAGTGCTGGAGAAGAATCTGTAACATCAGGTGTTCCAACCAGAAGTGCCTCACAGGAACTTGTACAGGAAGGATCAACACCAGACACAGAGGACTATTTCAGCAAAGGTTTGTTTGTGTAATATTTCTATTACTAAGTAAACTAGCTTCCATTTTGTGGAAAGTTTAGACATTTCGAATTGGAATGAGTTTCAGATTGTCTATTTCAGAGTCAACACCAAGCGATCCAACTGTGTCCCCTCTGACAGACGAATCCAAAACTGAGGATGATAGTGTTTTCCTTTCACCAAGTAAAAGTCGCACAACAGAGGATCTCTTTGCCATGATTCACAGGTGTGTTTATCTGGTAGATTTTTGATGATCTGAGAAAGTACTGAAAAATCGCAAAATGTTTATTGTCTCTTGTTTTGTTTTTTTGTCATCTTAGGTCAAAACGAAAAATGCTGGGCAGGAAAGATTCTGGAGAAAAGTCAGTGCGGAGCCGTTTAGAGGTTGTTTCTGGGAATGGCTCTGCTACTAATTCTGCAACCTCGCCAAGCACCCCAAACATGCCTGCAAGTCCATCTACTCAAACTGGGGCTCAGAAAACCCCAGGCCCAATTTACAGGAGTGTCAAAAAGTCCAGTACCTCAAATGAAGAGTTCAAATTGCTGCTGTTGAAAAAGGGAAGTAGGTCCGACTCCAGTTATCGCATGTCAGCCACAGAGATCCTTAAGAGCCCCGTTGCACCCAAAAGCCCCGGTGAGCTCCTGATGGAAGGTTCTAGACCATTTGAGGAGCAACTCTCTCCTTTACATCAGCAACTTCCAGAGGGAACTCCTGAGCACATGCCCAGCCCCTTTCCCAAATCGTATGCTGAGGGCTATTCTCCAAAAGCTTTTCCCACATCTGCCTCAACTAGACAAGGTCGGTCAAGGATGCCGCCAGCTGCGAATAGCAGCCGCTACAGTACACGCAGTCGACTATACACTGCTCCCATGCAGGCCATATCAGAAGGGGAAACAGAAAACTCAGATGGAAGCCCACACGATGACCGTTCCTCCTGAAAAATGCATCTTTACTTTTAGAATCAGTGTAGACAAAATCTTTGACATCAAGTTCATAATGCTGGGCACTTGGCATACTCAATCCTGTTCTTAAGAAGACCGTAAACAAACTACGTAGCATCTGTACCATTTTGTATCAAGAAGAACAAAACATTCTAATAATGATTTTCAGTAGTGGCGTTCTAATAGCTTCCATGAACATATTTATTTTATGTGAATACTTTGTGTACCTTTCATTTTAGAATGAGAGTGGAGAACTACACTAATCACTTTGTAATTACTCACAGTGACTCAGTTGCGGATGCTTTTTATCACACATTTAATATTGTCTAGAAAGATAAAAACAGTACTGTACTGGGCTAACTGTGAAAATGAGTCCAGATGGTATTAAAAGAAGGGAAAATCTTTCTTGAACCTAACACACAGACTGTTTATGGCAGACAGCTTGGGACAATCAAAGAGTGGCCTTTTGTATAGTTAGCTGTAGCATAAATGGGCTAACTTGAAAGTGCTTTCAAGTTAGCCCCGCAACTGGATATTATTGGGCAAGAAATGTAGCTGTGTTTGAATATCCTGATGGCCAACCACTATATTGCACTTCTTTTGGTACTGAAAAAAAAAATGTCATTTTGACATTTTAAAGAAATTTTACAAAAATGCCACAGAAGAAAAAGTGACATAAAAATAAATATATATATACGAATATACATGTAAAAAAAGTATTTTTAATGAGATTAGCTTAAGAAGATAAAAGGCAAATATTTGGCATTTTTAAGATATTGAGCTTTTTAATGCACCATCTAATAATTTTAAAGCAATGCTGTAATTAATGGCCACATGATTATTTGTTTTCATTCGGTATTTATCTTTTTTAAGCAAATTTCTTAAATTTTTTTTTTAAAAATCAACCCATGGTTTCTATATCAATAAATTGATTTAAGAAAAATGACAACAGCCACAACACAGACACTAAACGTATTCTGTGAATACTGTAACAATTGTTTCTAAAGTATATATAATTCTGCTCTTTGTGAAGTGACTTTTTTGTTATTGACCACTGACCCACACAGCAGGACTAATACTGTGCAAGCGTTTTACAGCCAACTTGAAATTATGCCTCTTCTGCAGTAGTTGTAGCTTTTCTATATTTCACTTTAATAGATCAAATTAACTGCATGCAATAAAACTTGAGGGGAGCCGATATTGGTACATCATTTTTTAAGTGTATCAAGGAATTTGCCTCCTCAGATTTGTAAGGCCATGAGCTGTTTATGTCAAAAATCTGATTGAAACACTCTTGACAATCTTTTCAAAGGCATTTACATGTAGTAAACAGATCATGGCAGAATACTATCGTAGAAGGATAAGTAGAAGTTTTTAGAAGTGTGTAGTGGACGTTTTGGTCAGGAGACCTTTGCAGTTTGTGTTGCTTTGGGTTTGAATTTGCAATGTTGAGAGGGCAATGAGGAAAGTTACATGAAGGACTTAAAGTTTGGTATCATTCTTGAAACTGATGGAAAACAGATTCTTTTCTCAATGCTGTTGCTGTTTGTGGCACAGTAAGATATCCAAAGAAAGACTACAGAGGTGTAGAGTCACGTCAGACTGAGAGACAGAGCAAGTCTGCAGTAAGAGGGTTTGCGTCTTGATAAAGACTTTCTTTTGCTGGGGCAACAAATAAATCTGTGCATATGAGGATGTGCAGAAAAGGATGCATAATCAAAGATAAAAAAGGTTGGAAAAAAGGTTGGAAAGGACAGGTGAAAAAACATGGACCTTCACTACTGTTTGATCATCGTTCAGCTTTTTTAAAATCAGTTTCCAGGAGCCACTTCGTGTTTTTCATTTTGGTACCAATGCAAAATGATTATTAGTATCTTGCTGGCTTTTATGAAATATTGGGCTTTGATACATTTATGACTGCAGATTTATTTATGGATTAATGGACTTATGTTTTTCTTTTCAGAGGTTAAGCTTTAGTTGGTAAACACTGGTTTCAAAAGACAGACGAATTTAATGCAGAAAAGAAAACCACTTATAAATAATATTTTTAAAAAAAGTTATGGCATAAGCTACTCTGTTAATGATCCTTTGAAACCTAATGATGTCCAGTGGTGTATTTGGCATTTCTCTCCTTTGTACCATTGACCTTCTGGTGTGTTTGCAATTTACCTTGCTTGGTGAGATTTAGTCTTTGGATCAAGAATCAACTATTCGATCACTAACAACTAACTAGCTTTAGGTAACGATGTTATACAAAGGGAAAAACACACATTTGTAAATCTGAGCAATCTAAAAGTTGGCAAAGACTTTGACTATACATCTCCAAGACAGAGGTAAATGATTTTGTAAGCTACCATTCCAACATTGTAAAGTCTAACCTTAAAATTTGCACTGATGTTTAGTATGTTTGTGAAGGTTTTCTCATTGTCTATTGCTGTACCTAAGGCTATTTAAACAGGAATAGTTAACACATAGCAAAAGCAATTATGAACTGAAATCTCATATTGTTAAAGTTAATAAAGCATGCTTGGTGAATGGTAACATGCAAAGATTTGTGTACCAAAGGATTTCAGAGTCAGACAAACACTTGCTGTACTGAACACACACAGTTACGTGATGTCTCTTCTGGTACTGAAGTCTTCAAGCAACTAAAAAGATTTTTTTTTTCTTTTTTTGTAAAAACTTGTAAATAGAATACCTTTTAAAATCGTTTCAAGGGTGTTTCTTATGTAAAATGTTTTCAAAGTTTACATTAATTATAAGCCTTTGTATATTTTTGATCTGTGCAACACTTTTGAGTCTTGTATTTATTTTTTAGTAATCTTTGTGGAAAGTCCCATTGTAAAATGTCTCTAAAACTGTTTGCCAGCTTGTCTGGCTGTTTAGTAAATGTGCATAGAAGAGGCCAATAAATGTGACTGCTTTAAACACATGAACGCCTGTGTGTTGTTAATGTTCATTTATAAAGGGTTGAAGTATGGTAAATTGTACTTGACCAAAGTTCCATGTTCTGCAGCCAATCTGCTGCTTAGTTCCATAGTAGATTCTTCCCATGTCATTCAGCACATACTCAGCTCTCTCCGCCTCATCACTCAAGTACACGCCGTCATCTAATAAAGAGAACATTTTTAAATATTTAACAGTATTTTCTAGTTTTTCCTCATTATTGTCCAGTTTCAAGCTTAAGATGTGGTTTATAAAATGAAAAGAGGATCCAATATCTTGGCACATGCATGTACACCAGGGGTTGAATGTAAATATTGCTTTCAGTTGAAGTGGCCTTTCCTCCTGGGCAGCTGGTTACGATAGTAAGTTTGTACCGTCCAATAGAAGCAGCAGACTGAGCGTAAACACACAGTTTGATTCGGTTTTGAATCTGTTCAATGATCCTGGCTTCCCAGGAATCTTTCTTGAATTCCTTCACTATTGGAACAACCATGAGCGTCTCGATCTCTGCTGATGGGATATTACCTAATGAAACCCACACAGGAAGAGGAAATAATGGTAAGGGTATGCCGTTAGAATATTGTGATCTTTCCGGTTTGTATTTTGGCCGAACATAGAATAACTACAGATTTTGCACTTGTTTTGTCTTTCTAAATGTAAGACATTATTAGCCAGTTTCTTTAGGTTGTCAGAACACATCTGGGTGGGTAGCAAGATGGCATCTAATGAAAAGAGGCCTTAACTGACTCAGCTCCAGGTGAAGTTGGTCACAGTTTGGATCGAAGGGTCGGGACAGCTCAATCCACATCTTAAAACAGTGTCCTCTGCGGATGATGAGGTGATCGCTAAGATAACGATCGGTGTGATGCTCTTGTCGATTCTGTCCCATCCTGGATTTGATGAGGTCAACAGAACAGACCTGCAATGGCAGAGCTGAGAAATAGAAAAGAAGATGATAATTGATGAGAGTAGGGCTGTCAATTCTTTAAAAGCCATGACAATTAATTTAACTTGATTTAAACACATCATCATCTTTACATCATGCATTACATTCCAAAGACCTCGTACCATTTACCACAGGCTCCGCATGTGTCCACGAGGAAACATTTGTGATTCTAGTGGTGACATCCTCAGAAACAGATGAGCCACAAACCTCGCTACATGTCTCTGTCCACCTCTTTGACTCCAGTCTGACAGCTTTAAATGATCTTTCATAAGAAAACGTGATTAGTTTCTCATCGATGAATGATCATAAACAAAACTCACACAATGAACTATTTGAAAGCAAGTTGTTGGGGTTTGTTAAGGTCTTTGGCTCAGCTACAAGATTTAATTGTTTCTCCTTAACTTCTTTAACCCTCCGTTGTATTTTTATTAACAAAATCACAAGGGTTCTTTGTATTTTGTTATTCCTTCCAGAATATATTTATTGGCCTTATTATTTAACAGAAACTGATATTTGCACAGAGAACTGTTTAGAAATACAGTAAGACGTTCCTGGGCATCATGTGATTAAAATCATTTGCATTTATCAATTTCTAGAAATGATATTGTCTAAAATCAGATCATAAGAGCATGACATAATATTTGAGCTCATTACTTACATGGTTGTAGTTCTTTTTCCTGAATGTGTCTGAAGACTGTGTTGTCTGAGACTTAATGAAGCAAATGAGAAGTATGTCTCAGTGTTTCTAACCAGATCAACCTGGTATATATATTCTTATTTTCATCTCCACCCCGACCCCAGCTCAGCACTGGTGAGTGCGAAGAATGTCCTGTCTGATGAGAGAGTTAACAGCTTATTTAAATACTTCATCAGCACAAATTGTCAATGTAAAATCATTGCGCTATTAAAGATGGTATGTGTTGTAAATAGCTCCAATGAATGATTTCATCCTATGAAAAGTCATCTAGATGGTCAACATATTGTCCCATTGAGAGTAAGATTTCAACATCCTATAGACACACCAAATACCACATTGTTTGCTAGTAATACAAACATGTCTAACATTTTAAATTAGCCATGCCACTGTTGCATTTGATACATTTACTTTATGTATTTTATTTTACCCATTAAATTTAGTGTGTGTGTGTGTGTGTGTGTTTCTTTATTTAAAAAATAATAAAAAATAATAATAACACTTTCTTAGGGATAAAAACCTATGTCAGATTTGATTTGATTCCAATTACTTTTGAGGTGCTACTACCATCATTTAGATATTATAGATAACAAATCTAAATCTGACAGACAGACAGACAGACAGACAGACAGATTCTTAGAATCATAATCACTGTCACTGTAGTGTACAACACTGTCACTGTTGTTTAGTGTTATTCCTGCTTCCTGCAGCCATATCACCCTGGAGCCCAAGACCGGTTGCCCACTGAAGCTAAGCAGGGCTGAGCCTGGTCAGTACCTGGATGGGAGACCTCCTGTGAAAACTAGGTTACTGCTGGAAGAGGAGCTAGTGAGGCCAGCAGGGGGTGCTCACCCTGTGGTCTGTGTCGGTCCTAACGCCCTAGTGTAGTGATGGGGACACTATACTGTCAACAAGCACCATCCACCATCTGATTGATTTGATCGTTCGATTTTATTCTAAATCCGCGAGTGGAGTGCACCTGCAGCGCGTTAGCATTAGTGGGAGGGAGCTTTCCACAATAGAAAGAGCGTTGAAATGAGAGGGACAGTTTAGTGTAAAGATAAGAAAACATGAGACATAAGCCTGACAGTATGTTAATGTAAAAAAAAAAAAAGATAATAATAATTATAATAATAAAATAAATAAAACATGTTTATTCTGTGGCACCTAAAAATAATAATTTGGCACTAAGTTTTTTTATTATAGTAGCCAATGGATCCTTGGAACCCTGTCACTTAGACTTATATGTGAATCATATTTACAAAACACCAAAAACATGTTGATATACTCAAATATATCTTTCTCAGATAACTTAATACATTCCCCCCATGAACAGGCTTCAGAATGTATTACAGTCATAAGAACACAACCCTAACAAAAAAATAAATAAAAGTAAAAGAACTGAAAGAATCTAAATGAGAAAAAGTCAGATTTGCGAGATGAAAAGCAACAGTTTCGAGGGAAAAAGTCAGAATTTTTAGTTTGTCTTGCGATTCTGTTTACATCTCTGAATTGTGAGTTTTTTTTCTCAAAATTGTGAGATAGAATGTTGCAAAAGCTTCCATATATTAGTCTTTCCATTCAAAAATATCACATTCTATATCTTGTATTATTACAAAGACTACAATATGTAATTCAGTATATTAAGTGCTGTTTATTTGTAATTATTTGTGAAATGTCCTCACAATTCCTGAGAGAAAACACACACACACACGTCCTCATAGTCACACTTTCCACACATATACATCAAGCATGTCTATTTTTATCTTTATTTCACAGAGCTGCTGCTTTTCTGCATTTTGTGTGTGCCATAAAGAGGATTTATAAAAACTACTGAGTGATGACATCTGCTTTATATCATGCTTGTCAGATTAAATCGAGAAAGAAGTAGTTAATCTGTCTGATTAATTCTCTTAGATGACAAATTAGGTTTCTGGTTAAACCTTCTTTCCCATTATAACTAAAATGACTCAAATTTACACTTATGTAAAGCTATAGGCTGTGAAATCTAAATAAATACAGCAAGTGAAACAATCTTATGTAACACTAAAGACTGTACAGCTGTAAAGTTTAAAGAAGTGAGACCCACTCTAAACACTAAATGCCCTCTCATGAAAAATAATGGATGAGGGTAAATGCAGCGGAGCATGTGGAAAGCATGCGTAGATCTACATCAAGCCACTTGTTTTGTCAGTACAAACCTTGCAGCAACGTGACATCATGCAATGATCATGTGGTCAATACCGTCATTCAGGATGACTGTGAAATGGAAATGAAGTGTCCATCTCATTCCCTGTCAATAAGTGGAAGTGTGCATGCTGCACACCGGGTTGTGATCAACCCCCACTGCAACTGACCGACAGAAAGCTGTGATGATGTTGGACTGTGAGGTTTCAGTCCTCAGATTATTGTGTCAAAAACCGAGATTAATCTTGAAACTGGAAAAATGAGGCTAAAAGTATAAAGAAATCTCAAATGCAGAATAAAAGCATTACAAATAATACATGAGTGAATTGTTTATTTCTACAGTTAAAACTATCCCTTTTCCCAATAATAAACAGACCTGTACTTGCAGTTATACAGTATGTGACCCTAGAGCACAAAACCAGTCTTAAATCACTAGGGTATATTTGTAGCAATAGCCATAAAACATTGTATGGGTCAAAATGATCCATTTTTCTTTTATTCCAAAAATCATTAGGATATTAAGTAAAGATCATGCTACATGAAAATGTTTTATACATTTCCAGATTTTCAAATAGTTGTATCTCGGCCAAATATTGTCCCATCCTTACAAACCATACATCTATGGAAAGATTATTTGTATACATTTTCTCAATTTCCAAAAATGTACGCTTATGATTGGTTTTGTGGTCCAGGGTCACTAGCATAAACAATCTAAATAGAAAGAAAAAAAAAACATTACGCTTAAGTTTTACTGAAGCTTTTTATTTAGTCTAACTAAACATAAAACGATCAGTGTGCTGCTTCAAATTAATTATTAATAATTGGAAAAAAAGATATCATCAACCAACCTCACAAAATAACCCCATATTAAACTTCAAACAGGTTCTTGTATTAGAGTTTATTTTGCGGTAAGCGGGACAAGGATGATAATCAAATAAATACACAGACATAAAATACTGATTTAAGTGAAGGTTATTTTATTACCCGAGACAACTGCAGAGTGAAACAATAGCAGCTGTGTAAGAATATGAATGAGTCGCTTTGTATAGAGCAAGCTAGTGTTAGAGGACATTTTATTGTAATTTTTTTTTTATTATATAATAAATTAAAAGAAAACACATAGATAGAATACAAAAAGTACATAGAAGCTAGTATTAGGGTTTTTTTTTTTTAAAGAAAATAAGCAGTTAGTAAATGAATAGAGTGCAAGTCTAAAAGAGGCAAGTTTTTTCACATATTTAATTTATTTATTTAAATATGTGATTTATGTTACAAGTTATTAGAATATATAGCTACTTTTGGATGCCTACCAATAAAGAAAGATGCTATGCACCCTAAACAGCCTTTTGACTGACTTACTGCCTTTGATTTCAGACACAACTAAAATTAGCCAAATAAATTATGTACAGTAGGATACATGATTAAACATGGGGGTTTTATGTTACCAAATAAAAACAAATGCTTATTTGTGCTTCACAGTGAGCTTCAATGAGCGTATTCTTGATGCAGTCATATGGCACTATCGAGGTACAGCACAAATGTGGAAGGGTTCAGGAGCAGAAGCGATGGCGACTGTTCTTTTGAGACTCAGTGTTTCTCCCTCAGGTGGCAGGAAGGTAAAATGCTGCATCAGAGAGATAAAGAAGAGGAAGAGCTCCATACGAGCGAGCTGCTCACCTGGACACATCCTCTTACCTGGAAATCAGGCTCTGGATCAGTTTTTGTATTATTATTATTGGTTTATATATAGTACAATTCAAAGGTTTGGGGATCAGGTAGAATTAATTCAGCAGGAATGCATGAAATTGACCATAAGTGACAGTAAAGATATTTAGAATCTTACAAAAGCTTTATATTTCAAATGAATGCTGTTCTATTGAACTCAAGAGTAATGATGCTGAAAATTTAGCTTTGCGTCACAGGAATAAATAAATGTTAAACAGTTATTATAAAAAATTGAATGTTCTGGTCCTTGATTCTGATTGGTTGAGCCGCGTTGAAGCTGTTGTAAATTACTCTACAAACATACGTCTTTGTTTACTTCTGTGTGTTGCTCGGCAGCCACTCTGTTGGAACCACAACTGGTTCTGAGGAACTACATTTTTTGGTGGAAGAATACTGTTTATATTAATATCATTACACTTTATTTGCTCTGTTTTATTCTGTGCAACCTTACTACGGGCATGGAATAACCATTTTATAAAACTAATAAGCCCAGTGAAGCCGTGGTGTACAGTGAATTTATAACAGCTACGGGGGTTTTAGGCAGTCCAATTTGCATCATGTTATAAATTCAATGTACACCACAGCTTCTTGGGGTTTATTGCTTTATTTAAAACTGCAGTCATATTTACAAAGTAAATGCAGCCTTGGTGAGCATAAGAGACCTCTTTCAGAAACACAAAAATTTACTGACCTCAAACTTTTGACCAGTAGTTTATGCGTGCATGTATATATTTATTTTAGTTATAGTTGATATATTATGTTATTATATCATTATGTTCCTCCTCATGACCTACCTATGGAAAAGGGTATGAAATTTTCTCTCTTCAGAAATTTGCCATCTTCATCCAGAAAGTGAGCAGGGTTGAATTCATATGGATTGTGATATTCATTCTTGTCCTCCAGAATTGGCTTCAGCATTGGCAGCACCATCACACCCTGTCAAAACGTAAGAATTCGAACATTAAACAAAACTGAAAGAATGCTCTCTCTCCGGTCTTCCATAATCCTTGCATCTAATGCTGTATGTTATGTGAATAATCATTGCGATATACAGTGTGGTTCTAAAATCTCTCTTTTAATTTTCCTTTTGATTTCTGGTTAAAATATGACCTGGATTCTATTCTACAAACGATAAGTTATGACTTACCTTTGGTATGAGACATCCTGCTACTGTGGTGTCTTTGCTGGCAACTCTCGGTGGAATGAAGGCAAGAACATTTGCGAACCTCAGAATCTCATGCATCACTGCGTAGGTGTACGGCAGATGTGCCCTGTCTTCCATCAAGGGCTGACGCATCTGTCCAATCACCTGATCAATCTCAGAATGGACTTTCTCTGTGGAACATGAATGTGCATGAGTAGGTGGACATGCATATACGTACACATCTGCCTAACAAGTAGACTAACTAATAGGAGCGAAGCGGCCCACCTTGCACTTCTTGAAACTTAGCCATGTAGAGTAAAGCCCAGCTGAGTGATTTAGCAGTGCTTTCGGTTCCTGCTCCAAACAGATCCAACACACAGTGTATCAGGTTTTCCTCAGTGAATTCGGCCTCATTGTCCTTACACTGAAAATAATGGAAAGATGAGGAATCGCATACAATACATAAAGGGTTAAACACAGAGTGTGTTTGATTTGAAATGCTTGAATTATCAGCTAGCAAATGTGCATAAAAACCTAAGAAAAGACTTGCAAGCATCGGCTAAAATCAGTAACCTTCTCAATTTCCTCCAGATAACAGTCAATGTAGTCTCTAGGACTAGATGGGTTTCGGTCGTTTTTGTGCTTCCTGATTTCCTCCTTAAAAAAGAGCTTAAGCTTGGAAAGGTTGGCAAATGCAGTCTGGTGCTTTCCTGGCAGCAGGGACATCAGAGCGGGAAACGTGTTATACAACTGTTGAGGGACAAACACATTTGGACTTTAGAAGGTTATAAAGCTTTGCAGGAAATGACATATTTTAATAAGCATTGAATGCATGAGTTAAAAGTTAAAACTCAATAGTCAATATGAAATCAAAATTGATCATAATAACTTTTTTTAATGGATGGTCCTAGTCTTATTCTGCGTGTATTTGTGCATGTTTTTCCAAAGAACAAGCGTTTGTCATTGTAAGATCCAAATGGGTTGCAAAACAGATTCAGATTGACTTTGTAAATTACAGTTAAGACATTCAGCAGCTACAGCATGCCTATATTTTTATGAACACTTATCAAATTTTCCAGAAAGCGGATGTCAGCATAGTGTGGTAAATGTATTTTTTGGTGAATGCAAAACAAATCTTTGCATTACCAATTTCTAAACAGCAAAAAAAAATATATAATAGTGTAATAGTGTTTCTGTGTCTTAAACCAAAGAGGGTAAATATCAAAAAATAGATTATGTTGGTCATCAAATATGCAATCGCTCATTTAGTCGTTGAATTATAAACACTTACACAGCACTGTTAACTTTTCTCTTTTTCTTTCCTTTTTTTCCTTTAATGTCAGGGTATGAAAAGTGTAGTGTTTTAAATTTATTAGTTTAAATAAATAGAAGTTTCTTCCTTTTGTTAAACAAAGAATGTGGGTAACCAAGTTCCCCACTGACTTCCATAGAATGGACAAAAATACTATAGAAGTCACCCATATTGAGGATACCCCACATTCTTCAAAATATATTTTATATTCAAGAGAAGAAAGAAACTCTTACAGGTTTGGAACAGCCTTTAATGACTGTAGGAATGCATTATCATCACAGTCTTTGAAAAGGGTCTAACATAATACATTTGCTCCCCTACCCGGCCCCAGACGTTGATGGGCAGCTTAAAGGTTTCATCTGAATACTGCAGCAGCTCATGAAAATGATGGTCGTCATACTCAAACTTGTAGCCAAAAACCAGGCTGCATATTATATTGCCCACTGCGCAGGTCAAGAGGTGATGAGGGTTGAATGGCAAACCTTGGAAAGCAAGGAAAGAAAGAATGGTTACAGTTGAAAACTACTTTCAAATTGTTGCCTTTAGAGAGCAGTATGTACTCTGAGATATATGACTTGACAAAGAAATGGTGCTCACTGACCTTGCTTGGTTTGCAAAGCACTACAAACAAAGCGACACTCCTCCAGGATTGAGTTTTCTAGAGTTTTCTTGCCCACACCGAAATACTTCAGCGTTGCCAGAGCAAAACGCCTCTGATGACGCCACATGTGTCCACTAGAGAAGATCAGACCTACATACAAAATTTAAAAAAGAGCTAAATCCATGATCATTCATTTTTGGCCTGCAAATTAGCTACTGGGTGTGATATTTGCATATCTTTGCAAAGCTGTGTTACACTCTGACAATGAACAATCAATCTGTGCCAAGAAAAGAACAAAGTCTGACAAACTTTCATACACCATCACAATGACAAGTTTGTCACAAAATGTTGGCATGTAAATGTGGTCTGTCATGTGTTGATGAATGGCGGTTTGATGAAAGTGGAGCATTTACAGCTTGTAATTTCAATATATATAACTTTTAAATTGTGGAATCTATGTTTTCATAGTACTGAATGAATGAACCTTTTTATTTCAAGAAAGGAAAATTCAATTTCCATTACATCAGAATCACCATAACGTTTAATGCAATGTATGTCATGAATAGTTCTGCATATCTTTAACTACAAAGCTTGCTATTGTAGCCATTGCTGAAGGAAATTTTACCACCATCGCTGGAGCTTTTCACAGTTAATATCCAAGCTATTTTATTGATAAACAAATTAGCTGTATCTGAAATGTTGTGAATCCATATTAACATCAAATGAAAACATAATTAAGAAATAATCCACGATGTTCTACAATATTGCTGCATAGTTTCTTTTTGATATCTGATTTAACAAGGTTATTAGTCATATTTCTGAACATTTTAAAGTGTAAATGGTGTTATTCATAGTGATGTGTTGGCTGTGTTTGCTGTGTCTCTCTACCTTTCCCTTTACAGATCTTGTCGTTCACAGGGAAGTACGGCCGGTCTGTGAAGATGTCCGCCTGCTCCACAAACGCCTCTTTGAAACTCTCGTATCCAGTGAGCAGTATGCAAGGTTTGTTTCCCAGATACAGTGTGCTCACATCTCCATACCTCTCAGCAATCTGATCAACATGTTATATTATAATGTACACAACTGTAGCAGGCATGTCATTACTGCTCTTCATACAACTGAAAACGTACCTTTGGAAAAACCTCCATTGGATCACTGAAGCCTATATTCAGTACGTTTCCAACCAAAGGCAGGGGGAAGGGTCCTGGCGGCATGTTGTTTGTAAGAACATCTCGCAGGTGTTTGACCAGCAGTAGCACACACAGAAAGATCAGGAGACCCTGAACATCCATCCACTGACCCATCAGCTGTGACAGAACTGACGCCATGCTTACTGATACTAGAGGCAGGTTACACACAGGAAGAATACTTCTATACATATTTTAGAAATCATTCATCTCTATGTGACCACACATGTCTGAATGGCACTGCATTAGAAACTTTTTAAAGTGCGTTTATAAGCTGAACTTGAAGTTGATATACACAGTACAGACCAAAAGTTTGGACACACCTTCTCATTCAAAGAGTTTTCTTTATTTTCATGACTATGAAAATTGTAGAGTCACACTGAAGGCATCAAGGGCTATTTGACCAAGAAGGAGAGAGACCTGGCCTCCACAGTCACCGGACCTTAACCCCATCGAGATGGTTTAGGGGTGAGCTGGACCACAGACAGAAGGCAAAAGGGCCAACAAGTGCTAAGCATCTCTCGGGGAACTCCTTCAAGACTGTTGGAAGACCATTTCAGGTGACTACCTCTTGAAGCTCATCAAGAGAAAGCCAAGAGTGTGCAAAGCAGTAATCAAAGCAAAAGGTGGCTACTTTGAAGAACCTACAATATGACATATTTTCAGTTGTTTCACACTTTTTTGTTATGTATATAATTCCATATATAATTCCACATGTGTTAATTCATAGTTTTGATGTCTTCAGTGGGAATTCATAGTCATGAAAATAAAGAAAACACTTTGAATGAGAACGTGTGTCCAAACTTTTGGTCTGTACTGTATATATAAACACACACACACACACACACACACACACAAATACTACCAGTTAAAATATTTAAAGGGGTCATATATGGTGCGATTTCAAGTTATCCTTTCTCTTTGGAGTGTTACAAGCTGATTGTGTGTAGATAAGAACGCAAAAACACTTTATTTGGCCATCTGAATGTTAGATGCATTTAGGAATTGTGGCGAGTGGGGCGGGGCCGAGAGACATGGGAACGAGGCTGGTGGAGTGATTGGAAATGAGCGACACCTGCTCGACCCACCGGTCTCGAGTCCCACGGAGGAGATGGAGGGATATAAAACCAGAGCGATGACAGTGACGGACGAGAGAGGACCAGGCCTGGGCTTTAGTTTGTGTTTGCTTTTTATTTGTGCTCGTCAGTCGTCCGTGAGGGGCTGACGCGCTGTTTTGTCTTTATTTTATCTGTTAAGTTTGAATTGATTGTCTGCCGGTTCCCGCCTCCTTCTTCCCGATGATTGTGAAGGTTTAATTGCTACAGGAATCTTTAAGATTACTTACAAGTTACAACAGAACAGCAACGCATTTTATGGATGACAGTTTCGTGAACCTAGGAGAAGAGGTAATTGTGACTTAGCTCCGACAATCTAGTGCTTCTGTATCAGCAACTGTAAGTTTGTTTTGTTATTAGTTTTTGCTATTGAATGTTAACATTTTTGCGCGTCGTGTGTGTGTGTGTGTGTGAGTGAGAGAGAGAGAGAGAGAGAGAGAGAGACATGTTCACATCACAGTTGAGTCAGCTGTCTTATGCCCGGGACACACCAAGCGAGTAGCAAATCAGACACATGGCGAGCGACAGTTGGGCTAGTTTGTTTGGTGTGTTCCACTCGCCGGCTCTCTTTGGGCTTACATTGGCGGCAGCTTGCCTCATTCAGCATGTTGAATCGGTGTCGGGGACATCGGGGCCTCCGGCGAGAATGAGAGCTCTGATTGGATGTTCAGTTTAGCGAACGAGTCAGTGCAGAGAATTAAATAAAAAGTGATAAAAACAAGCATGTGAACGAAGGCGATACAGATAGAAGGCTGTTTAAATGTTACATGATATTTCCCAATCATTCTAATACGCAAATGTTTGCATAATAACATGAGCTGCTTAAAATGATTAACGTTATTTACGTTACTGATATTCAAAATGTTAAGCAAGCACTGCTTTATTTACATTTTGTACATCTGCGTTTATCTCGTATATCTTTGTTTCGGTTTCTCCTTTTGAATGATGAATATATACTTTTAATAGCTGTTGATATGAACAGCTCGTTCCTCGAATGCATGCACAAAATGCACATGTTAGTTTGTCCTCGGGTGTAGTCTGTGCGGTGTGTTCCAGCCAAGCTGCTACCTTCCGCTCCCTCTGTTGAAACCAACACATAAGTGACTAATACTGCAATTCACCGACTGGCCACTGGAGGCTGGCTCCAAAAGGGAGTCAATCCCATAGACTCCCCATGTTAAAATGCCCAACTTTACAGCAGATTTTTTTTTTTTTTTTACTTTTTAACATCTGTGGCTTGTGTACTGCAAACACATAGGAGCTTCATCATTTGTCTGTCACGTGACTCTGTTACCCTTTCGTGCTTGAACTGATGGTAAAACTAAGGACATTATTAACTGTCTTTACATTTATTTTGAAAGATGAAGCTCGCGATTATGAAGTGCTTGCAGTGTTCGGCCAATCACAATGCACTAGGTCAGCTGGCCAATCAGAGCAGACTGTGCTTGTCAGAAGGAGGGACTTTAGAGAAAATTACATGTTTGAGAGAGGCGAGGCATAGAGGACATAAAATAATGTACAGTATTTGAACATTTTTATTTTTTTTTTTACATTAAAGCATCAACATTTTCTGTTACACCAAATACACATCATTAAAAAAAGCATCCTATGACCCCTTTAGGACAGCAAGATTTTTCATGTTTTTTGAATAATTCTCTTCTGCTCACCAAAGCTTGCATTTATTTGATCCAAAATACAGCAAAAGCAGTAGTATTGTGAAATAATTTAACTATTTTTAATAACTGCTTTCTATTTTGCAGTATTTTGGATTAAAAAAAAATGCAGGCTTGGTGAGCAGAAGATAATTATTTAAAAAACATTAAAAATCTTACTATCCAAAACCTTTTGACTGGTAGTGTGTATAGCCCCTCAGTAAAAAAACACGTCCCAGGCAACCATTTCCCTCTCCCTTGGAATCCTCCTAACCTTCCCCCTACATTTTTGAGCGTATCTTAAATGTCCAAACACTTTCAGAATATATAGTATTAAAATGTTTGCTAGGCATGCTCACAAAGGTTTAGTATTGTTTTATACTTCACAATATGCTGAAAAGGACATGCAAAATATCAGGAACAAGATTGTATTACTTACCCTGTGTTCAGACCAGTTTGTTTCCGAAATTCTTCAATAAACCTGAAGAAAACACAACCAGTTACTATATACGTAGCCTACTGTAGAGGGTCAGCAATGTCTGATAACTACTTAGATTAATTCAGAAGCTCAGAAAAATTTTTTTTTAAATGATGTGTTCATGCTCGAGCTTCTAGCGTCCATCAGGGATATCAAAGGTCGATTGTCGCCTGGTGGGGCCCCCAGCATCTGATCATATCATAAATAGACCACAAAACTTGATATCCATAATTACATAATCAGCGTATCAACAGTATTTTAAGATAACGCTACCATAAAGCAATTAGGGAAAGAATTTTCACTAGCTGCCAATGAGATTAGAATAAAGAATTGGTCATGTTCGTTTAAGCATACATCAACAGAGTGTCAGAATCGGATGGTTTATAGGCCAAAAATATGCAGCCTATTGTCATTAGGCCTATTTATCACTTTAATAAATATATATCTCCAAAACAAAACAAAGACTGATCTGAACAGTTGAGCTGCTAACATGCATGTGCAGTTATTGTTTTTATCCCAACTGTGGGCTCTGATCTACTTTGTTATCTTCCATATCTTTTTGCCTTAATTGATATACAATGTATGCATTGAGTGTAAGATAGCATATGTGTGTATTGAGTGCTAAGTTCTTTGAACTCTAACTTGGAAAACATACTTCTTCCATTCGAGAGACAGCACAGAGTACAAAGGTTGTAGGACATTCAGCCTTGACCTGGACTGAACCATTTCTAATAAAGAGCCCATATTTTCCTTTACAAACATTTTCCGGTTTTAGTATAAACATATATATTAGAATACTCCATTATTTGACATAGACACATCTCATAAAGTCTAGAAATAAATTAGTAGCCTAAAACAGAAGAACTAACACTACTGATCCTGCATCACATGTGCCGGCATGAATATAGTCAGAATACAGACAAAAGGAAGACTCAAGATCTCACCTTCAGTGTTTTGAGCAGTGGCTGCTGGCTGAAGATGCTGTGAATGAGAACGAGGTCAGTGTGTTTCTCTTGGTTGTTGTTCAATTTATGGACTGTGGAAGAATTTCGTTTCACCAACAAAAGCGAGCTCCGTGACTTATGACGTGCTGAAAATGCTGCATTTAGTGCATTACTGACCACAATGGTGAGACTGGAAAGGTTTTGGTTTGAGAAAGGCCACACAAGGACTGAGGGAGGCTAATATGTGCAGCATTAGAATGATTTCTGAAGGATCATGTGACACTGAAGATTGGAGTAATGATTCTGACAATTCAGCTTTGCATCACAGGAATAAATTATATTTTAAAATATGTTTAATATTACTGTTTTTACTGTGTTTTTGATCAAATAAATGCAGTCTCAGTGAATAGGCTATATACCTTAAAAATCGTAATTATTTCAAACTTGACTTGAGTGTAAACAAATTATAGAAATCAGGTAGAATCTATGTGATGGTCATAATGTGTTGCTTCAGGACTCTTATATCATTCTTTGTAAAACAGAGCTAATAAAGTGTTTAGATTCCTCCGCCATGAGTCAAATGTTCTACTACTAAAACAGCAAAATCAACAGGCTCAACAAATTTTAAGTTGGTTTGACGTACCTGATTTTAGCATGACATTGCAAAACCTTTTTTGTGGGTCTTATTGATAGCAAGAGGAGAACAAATGTCTGTGTAAATTGTTCATAAATCAGTTCTTACGTAAATTGCTTCATTCAGTGAGACAAGTTATGCAAGTGTGTTTGTAGAAATGATTTACACACAAATTCGTTCTGCTTGTTTTTGATAAATTGGGCTGTGATTTTGTATCGTTCTCAGGGAATAGATAAAATGGTAAACGCTGTACCTTAAATGTACTGTATGGCACATGATTAAAGTTTTATTTTTTTAATAACAACAGTCAAGTACAATTATTTTCTTAAAAATGACATTAAATGACATTAAAATGCAACAAAGTTCACTATATTTCACTCCCTCAGTGTTATCCGTGCTGTTATATAACAAATAGATAGATAGTGTAGAAAAGCATTGTCTGATCTGATGAACCTTCACTGAGATATAGCATGTTAAACATTATGGCACAGTGTAATCTGTGGGATAATTTTCTCCACACATTAGGTCCATTAATATCAATTGCGTATTTCGTAAACTCCCCAGCAGTGCTTTATGGTCACAGACTATAGCAATGTTCTGATGGTTAAGCACCATGTCTCAAAGGATACGTCATCTCGGACTGCTTCCACAATGGGTTTATTGTATTGCAATGACTTCCACAGTCATAAGATCTCAGTGTAAAAGAGCACCTTTGGTTTGAGGTGGAATGGCAGATTTGTGGCCTGAAAGCACAGCCTTGTTATCATGTCATGATGAAGCAGAATCTCTGGGGAAGTTTCTAGCACCTTGCTGTATCCAGATCATGAACAATTCCAATGAAAAAAACTAATATTAGAAAGGTGTACCTGATGCCTGAATGCATGGGTTTTGATTTTTCCACGATCCTCAAATGTGCTTAAGATACGGTTACATTAGTGAAATTTCAGCAAAATGTTGCATGTACAAAAAAGTCTATTGCCAGTTGTGTTTCTTATTTTTATTTCATATCTACCAATTCTGTCATTCTTCGCTCACGTCTTAGAATCGAAAAGTCTGAATTGTGAGATGTAAACTTGCAATTGCAAGAAAAAAATAGTAAAGCTTGTTTCCAACATTGAAAAAAAAAATGTATTGCAACTTTTTTCCTCACAAATCTGAGAATGCTAAATCTTTTAAATGCACAGTTTGTGAAGAAATATCTGAACTGTGAGATATAAACTTGCAATTTTTAGAAGCCAGTATTGTCCGTTATACAGTAAACTTTGCACAATTTGAGCAAAAAAGTGAATTTTTAGATATATATTTGCAGTTTTGAGAAGAAAAGTCATATAAACTCAAAACAAACAAAAACAAACATGTCGTTTTGAAGATAAAACCATTCTGGGATAAATTTGCAGTTTTGAGAAAAGTCTGAATTATTTTGACCAGAAAAGTCTGAATTTTGAGATATAAACTAAGTTTTGACAAGAAAAGGAGAAAAGTCTGGATTGTGAGATATACTGTAAACTGAGTTTTGACAAGAAAAGTCTGAATTTTTAGATATAAACTCGCAGTTTTGAGAAGAAAAGCCTGAATTATGAGATATAAACTCAGTTTTGACCAGAAAAGTCTGAATTTTTAGATATAAACTCGCAGTTTTGAGAAGAAAAGCCTGAATTATGAGATATAAACTCATTTTTGACCAGAAAAGTCTGAATTTTTAGATATAAACTCACAGTTTTGAGAAGAAAAGCCTGAATTTTGAGATATAAACTCAAAACAAACAAAAACAAACATGCAGTTTTGAAGATAAATACATTCTGGGATAAACTGGCAGTTTTGAGAAGAAAAGTCTGAATTATTTTGACCAGAAAAGTTTGAATTTTGAGATATAAACTAAGTTTTGACAAGAAAATAAGAAAAGTCTGAATTTTGAGATATAAACTTGCAGTTTTGACAAGAAAAGTCTGAATTTTGAGAAGAAAAGGAGAAAAGTCTGGATTGTGAGATATACTGTAAACTCAGTTTTGACTAGAAAAGTCTGAATTATGAGATATAAAAGTATGAATTCTGAGATATAAACTCAGTTTTGACCAGAAAAGCCTGAATTTTGATATATATTCAAATTTTTGACAAGTTTAAGGAGAAAAGTCTGAATTGTGACATATAAACTCACGATTGCAAAGAAAGAGTCAGCCTTGTTTCAAACCTGAAACAAAAAAATGAAAAAGGACCTGTGATTTTGTATCTCACAAGCCGCACAGTTTCCCATTGAAATGACTGGATTTCTCCTTTTTGCTGAGCAATGGTAAATGTCACCACACCTTTACTTTGCATGAATGGCTCTTAATGCCCAGCTTGAGCTTCTCTAGCTGACAGTATATGGATCCTTCAGCAGATGTGTGAGGTGACTGGAGCTCAGATCCAGCTCTCTGAAGTGTGAAGGGTTTGATCTTACAGCCGGATAATCTACAGAGACACACATCAAGAGTCAAGATGAGATTATCTGTGACATTAGAGCTGAGAACATACAAGCTCATGAACTCACTATATCTTTTACTACCTAGAATGCTGCAAGGTTTAATCCTGCAGTTGTTGTTTTTTGTTGTTGTTGTGTTTTGTTTTTTATTTCACTAAAAATGAAATTCCTAAATATCTCAAGTATCTCGAAATAAGCAACATGATCAAGAATTTGCTGAGATATTCTCGTTATATTACACTATATGAATTATAAAAGCCTGATGTATCAAATATGATACTTAACAGAAGCACACATACAAATGTGTTAAAAATATTTTGCATAAAGGTAAAAAAAAGGGCTAGTATTTTTTATTTATTTTGCATTTTTTTTGGCTAGTATTTATTATGTCAGAGAAAAAATGGCAGAGTGCACATTTAACAGATTTTTTATTAGATATTTTACAATTATCTTTGCTATCCATCTATAAATGTTAATAGTGGCCAATATGACATCATAAATGAATTCTGCAGACATTCTGGAGACAGATAATAGACATATTGAATTGAATTTTCCTGCTTGAAATAAAAGAGCTTATTGAATATGCTGTAACTTACAGAACAAAAAACATCATCCATTCCAAAAAACCATGTATTGTTCTAAGCTGCAAAACAGCATGTTCAGAATTACTTGAATTTCAGATGTAGCATTATTTTAGATTAGATTAGATATAGATTATTTTAATATCACTGAGATTTTTTTGATATTATTTTCCCCCAATATATTTAATAGTTATTTGTATTTTCTGCAAGTTTAAAGTTTTAGTAATTTTGTTGTGTATTTTTTACATTTGTATTAGATTTTTTCTTATGTCTTTTTAGTTTGTATTAATTTATATTTCAGTTTTAGTTAATTTAGAACATTATGTGAAACTAGCTTTTGCATGATATGATCCCTTATAAGAATTTTATTCACATTTAACACAGTGCTAAGAATTGCATCAATGCATGAATGTTTAATGTTTATTAAAAACAATATATATATTTTTTTTTAATTAAACATTTTTAAATTAAATTCATTTAATTTACCCTCAGTGTCATGAAATAATGGTTTGAATGGACAGAAAATAAGTGGGTAATACTTTCATTTTCTGGTTTAAAATGGTTTGAGGGCTACAGCAAATGTACTGACACTGGTGACAGTATTAGATTTAAATGTGTGAACAGTGAATTATTTTCTCAAGCTTTATTGTTTTGTTTTTTTTGTTTGTTTGTTTGTTTGTTTTCAGCAAATCTCGTTTTAAAAAAACCCTTAAATTAAAGTGTGGAAATAAATATGCCCTGCAAAAAATATGACTTGGTTTTCTGTAATGATCTTCTCCACCAGGAGGTGCTACTAGCTCAACATATGTTTTTGATAGTCCACCCAAAAATTGTCTGATTTTATACAACATTTTATTTCTAAATGCATGGTAAATCAATCCGTCTATCTATCTATCTATCTATCTATCTATCTATCTATCTATCTATCTATCTATTTATATACAAAACAAACAAAAACATTGAACCTGGCTTTATTAAATGTTCAGATTTATGTTCTGGAAATTAAAATAAATAAATAAATAAATAAAAAGGCAGATGCAAATGCTATGTAATTACAGAAAATATATTATTTAAAATGTGAAAACAGATGAGCTCTTCATGCTTAACCAGTGGCGGTTCTACATTGAAATACACCCTGGGCGAGACCCCTTTCGAGCGCCCCCCCCCCCCCCCCCCCCACACACACACAAAAATAGCAAACAAAGTTCTGCACAAACAGCAATACTTTTATTATAACAACTGTTTTCATATGATGTGAGATCATTGCATGCATGTTTCCAATTTGCCATTCCTGCACTTGTTAAATTGATGTTCCTCTTGGAAAACAATTTGCAGCAGAAGCAAAAGAGGCTGTTGTTCTTAATTGAAGAAATCAGCCAACTTCTTGCCATCTTTTCACCACTTACTAATGTCTTATTAAAATATTAGTGGTGGCAACTTCTCCCATTACTCTCATTCCTACGGAAAACAAAGCCAGGTGGCACTTTACTTGGTCCTCTGTGAACCAGCTCAGTCCGAATCCTGTCAGTCAGATGTGAGGGCCAGTGGGGCTCAGTGGGGGTTCAGCTCCAGGAATTTCTATCAGACAGCATATTGGCATATTACTCAAAACACATAGCAGTGAAAAAACACAGTCCTACTCATAAATTATCAGAAATATTAAAATTACATTAAATTGCAGTTGTCTTGTAGCCCACACACACACACACACATACACACACACACACACACACACGATATGCACACCTGAAAGCTCATGATGGGTAGAAGTAGAGGCAAAGAGGTCTTCATCCTCAATATCAGATATTTGTGGAGACATATGTGTAGCGGAGGAGGTGGTTGGCTCATCCTGACCAGTGGCAGAGGATGCTCCAAAATATTTTAGAAGTGCCCATGAAATTGCAATTTAACTGCATTTGAAATCAAAAGACCATAGGATAATGTTTTATAAAGCTAAAACACCCTAGGGTCAAATTGACTCAAAACATAATAGAAGGGTTACATAAACATGCTCTTACACACTAACTGGCTGTCATTACACGCTATATCCTCCTAGACCCGGAAAAAAAAAAAAAAAAAAAAACATTTATTTATTTCATTTTTCCCCCATGTCATCACATTGTTTAGAGCATAGAAACAAATAGTAAAAAAAAAAAATACATTGAAAAATTATATTTTATTCACGTTATGCTATGGTCACTGGGACTCAGTTGTTTAAAAAAATAAAATGACTTTAAATTATATGTATAGGCAAAAACAAAAACTTTTTGGGTTTCAGGATATTTTTCAACCAAAATTTGTATATCAATCTAACTTTCATGGAGGTACCATTAGGTCACTGCCTCAAATTATACGCATGACACACTTTTAGTTATGACTTGTAAAATTATACTTAGGAAACAATACTTAGCATACTGTGTACCAAATAAAATGCCGTTGGTTATTTACAGGGCCTAACGTTAAACCAACTGATGGAAATGATAACTGAACTTTTAACAGTTTTATTGCAAAGCACAATATTATAAATTAGATCTCGTGATTGAGTTGAAACCAAATTATTGTTCTATAAGCATAGCAAGAGTCTTAGCAAAAAGGCTAACAAAGAGTTATACCCACCACAAATTAACATTAGCCCTTCATTCATGAAATGGATACTGTAATCATACAGAGACAATAGTTGCATACCTTTATCTTTTGCTCGTTTCTCCTCTTCTTCTTTTCTTTTTTTTCGAAATTGGGCACCTGGCTTTGACCTTTTCTTCTCCATCTCTGTTTATTTGGCACTCGACAATCAACAGATTCCCCATCCCCCCAACTGTCACTCAGGACCAGAAGTCAAGACTAAACCAATTCACCTTGATGACCGCATAATCGTTTTGTATTACCTAGTTTCATTTGCAGGAACTATAGGCCTGTATTATAACATTATGAATGAAATGTGCGTTATTTGGAAGAAAGTCGAAGTGTGTGACTGACTTTAGCCTATTATTAATTATATTACTAGTGTGGATCCCCCGTCCCCGTCCACCCCCGCCCTGTCCGTTCCATTTGAGAGAGACCCAGAGGTGAAATGTCGCACGCGCCTCTCGCCCCACTCCCTTACACTTCTCTCACAACACAAAGCTTCAGTGGATATTTTAAGCAAGCAGGGGCGCCGGCAGCTGCAGGGAGCGCCAATTTGCCAATTCCACACACAGTGAAATGATATAAATGACGAAAAACGACACAGAGGATTTTTTGTTTATCTGCTCGTGCTGCCGCCCCCAATGTGTCACGAAAAAATGACGCCCCGGGCGGCTGCCCGGTTCGCCCGTGCCTAAAACCGCTACTGTGCTTAACCTTCAGAAAGTAAGTTGTACTTGCATATTGCGGCCTGTAGGAGGCAGTACAAACGTTCTATGCATGCAGCTGTTCTGCAAGACTTTATGAAATGCAACCTAAAATCGCTCCAGTGATCTGACCTGGTTTTCTTTCTGTATATATTTGTAGTTTTTAATGCATTATATAAAACCCCAACATAAAATCTGCATGTAGATAAAGTCTTCTGTTGCTCACTGACCTCATTCAGTACTACACTCCTGCAGCATGGAGTTGTCTGGTGTGCTGACAGACCAAAACATCTGCTGATGTGGCCACTGGACACAGACAGAATGAAGAGGGAAAGGTCAGATTTTATGATCCAAAGCAAATTTAATTAAATTGTTAACATTATTTAAACTTAAATACATTCTGTCAACATATTTAAGCCATATGTTTGTTTACTTTAAATCAGCAATGCTGAAATAGGTTTCTTACTGAAAACAATGAGTTTGAGGAATTTCTTCTCAGAAAAAGATCTGGAAAAATGTAGCATTTCATCACTTGCTCAGCAGTGAATGGGTGCCGTCAGAATGAGAGTCCAAACAGCTGATAAAAACATCACAATAATCCACATCACTCTAGTTCATAAATTAATGACTTTTGTGTGTGTGTGTGTGTGTGTGTCTGTGTAAGAAACAAATCCACCATTTAAACATTTTTAACTTAAAACTATCTCTTCTGGTTCAAATACGAGTCCTCTGTCTATAATATTGCTTTCTCCAGTGAAAAATTCATTGCGTCTGAATCAGGAGAGTCATATGCAGAGATCAAGCAGTTTACAAGAGAACACAGTTCTTAAAATATGTTGGTTGATTTTGATGTGAGAGAACAAGAGGTGGACTTTTTCACTGGACGAGGAGTTATGGATAATAAACATGTATTTTAGCCAGAAGTGATATTTTAAAGGTAAAAAGCCTTCATTATGAATTTGTTTCATACTAACATGAATTTTTTTTTGTTTTGTGAGATGTTAACTGATGAACTGTAGTCATGTGGATTGTTGTGATGTTTTTATCAGCTGTTTGGACTCTCACTCTGACGGCACCCATTCACTGCAGAGGATCCACTGGTGAGCAAGTGATGTAATGTTACATTTCTCCAAACCTGTTCATGTGTAGAAACAAACCCATCTACATCTTGGATGACTCGAGGCTTAGTAAATCCTCAGCAAATTTTCATTTTTGGGTCAACTATTGCTTTAAACTCAATTTCACATTTTCAGAGATCATGTACCATGTCAGAAAATACACCTAATTGTAATTCAGCTCTCACTGTGGGGTCTGTAGCTGAGAAAGCCTTTAGCACCAAGAAATGATATTACACCCTTGACCTCGTCCTGCTGCCAGTGATGAATTTTTATGGCCAAGTTGTTTGTTCATCGCTGGAGACATATGCAAAGGTAATGGCCTCAATCACTGCCAGTGTTCACTTGATTTTCAAGGGTTTGTTGATTTTGTCAGAAGTTACAGAGTGGAAATCAGAATTTGAACTTGTGAATTGAACTAATTTAATGATCATAGGCCATCTCTGGACCATCATGTCACCTCGTTAATATTCATGAGTCAATATAGTATTATCATGCCGTGAAGATATGCAGGAATTATGTGGCCAGTTTGGCACATAATGATAATGGTACTTGAGATACAGTACCAGACTAGCTTGTTCATTTGCTGAAATCTTTCACATGTATTTATCTACTTGTGTTCAGGTTGGATGGTAGAAGAAAAAATAAATAAATAAATAAAAGGCTAAAAACACGGTTTGGAAAATGGATTCATGGTGTAGTCGCTTATTATATACATTTTGTATACTTTAAACAAAAAAAAAAGTTACCGACTGCAGCTTTAACGTGCTGCGTTAACGTGAGACTCTTATCGGGCGATAAAAAAAAAATATTGCCGTTAATCTATTCTCAAAGTTGTATTGGGAGCTGGGTCTACTAAGCAACCTATGATATTGATATAACCTATGATTGATATTTTATATAAATGACTGGCTGAGGCCAGCCTAAAAAGATGCTCAGGACAGTTGACGGGCCACTGCTGCGCATCGTCATGAAAGCTTATCTTTTTCACGTGTTGTTAAGCTTTACCGCTTGTCGATTTAAACATTAAAGCATCCAAACACAAGAAGCGGAAAAGCTGAACAGAGTAGCTGGTTACTCGCATGCTGTGTTCGGTGCGGAGAGAGAGATAGCCGCGTATCACGGACAGCGACACTGAACCAAGCTCTCTTCTGCGAAGTTCTCTTTGAAGTCCCTCCTGCACAGGGACAGATCTACCGGGGTGGCATAGGGTGGCAAATGCCACCCCAGTTGGCAGCAACTAATTAAAGGTTATGGCCAATTTGAAAATTTACGAGCGCAAATCTTTCGTGATTCGTGATCCCGCTCCGAACTGATTCAAATGATTCGCGAACCCGCTTTGAACTCCCGAACTGACTTAAATGATTCGCGATCCCACTCCGAACTCCCGAACTGACTCAAATGATTCATGAATCCGCTCCGAACTCTCAAATTGATTCAAATGATCCGCGAAGCCGCTCCGAACTCTCGAACTGATTCAAATGATTCGCGAATATATATATATACATATATACACATACATACATATATATATATATATATATATACACATACATACATACATATATACATAAATACATATATACACATACATACATACATATATACAGACATACATATATATACATACATACATATATACATATATATATATATATATATATATATATATATATATACACATACATACATACATATATACATAAATACATATATACACATACATACATACATACATATATACATACATACATATATATATACATATATACATATATATATATATATATATACATATATACATATATATATATATATATATATATATATAAGACCATGGTTCAACCATAATTTTATGAAGCTACGAGAATACAAAACAAAAATAACGACTTTATTCAGCGATTTCTTCGTGTGGTTCTATTGACACATGGTCTGTTTTAACAATGTTCCTACTACATTTCTGGGCCTTGAACATTTCAGTTATAGTCAGTTGTATTGTATAATTCACTGATTTCATCAAAAATATCTTAATTTGTGTTGGGTTAGGAACGACATGAGGCTGAGTAATTAATGACAAAATCTTCATATTTGGGTGAAGTATCCCTTTAATATGGGCTATTTCCTGAAAAACACTGTAATAAACTTTTTGGGGAAAAAATGTATAACTTTATTCAGAAGATATGAGTTTAAATGATCAAAAGTGACTGTAAAGGCATTTATAATATAAAAAAAAAGGTTTCTATTTCAAATAAATGCTGTTCTTTTGAACTTTCATAAAAGACTCCTAAAAAAATACATATCAGTTTCCATTAAAAAACATTTAGCAGCACAACCGTTTTCAACATTGATAATAATGAGAAATGTTCCTTGAGCAGCAAATCAGCATATTAGAATGATTTCTGAAGGATCACGTGACACTGAAAACTAGAATAATGATGCTAAAAATTCAGGTTAATCTTATCACACTTAAAAAAGAAAGAAATATTGAAATTGAAACTGCCATAAGATTTCACAATATTACTGGATTTATCTTGCTAAATCTGATTTCCCTGCATTTGATGACCAGACAGTATATAAGCAGAAACGAAGTACTAAAAGAAGAAAATCAGATCAATTTCCTTTCAAAATGAATTAAATTCCTTCAGTAATGACTGTTAGTGAGCCACAGCTGTGGATTCCTGTGGGAAAAGAACCCATATAATGAACACTGGTGCTTGAACATGATTCTGGAGCGGAGCTGATTTCTGAATGATTAAAATCTACACTATCGAGGCACAGCACGTATCTGGAAGGGTTCAGGACCAGATGAGACGCTGATAGTTCCTTTCAGACTCAACGTTTGTCCCTCAAGAGGCAGGAAGGTGTAACGCTGCATCAGAGACGTGAAGAAGAGGAAGAGCTCCATTCGAGCGAGCTGCTCACCTGGACACATCCTCTTACCTGGAAAGCAGGCTCTGGATCAGTAAACTCAGAGTTAACTCACAGTACTACAGCTGAATGGACAACGACCTACCTATTGAAAATGGGATGAAATGGTCTTTCTTCAAAAACTTGCCATTTTCATCCAGAAAGTGAGCAGGATTGAATTCATACGGAGTGCTGAACTCATTCTTATCCTGTAGGACTGACTTCAGCAGTGGCATCACTACCACACCCTGTGATAAACCAACAGAAGTTGCAGATTCATTCACATACATACAGTGGGGCTCGAAAGTTTGGGCACCCTTCGCAGAATCTGTGAAAATGTGAATAGTTTTCAAGAAATAAGAGAGATCATACTAAATGCATGTTATTTTTAATTCAGGACTGTCCTGAGTAATATATTGTACATAAAAGATGTTTACATTTAGTCCACAAGTCCAAAAAAAAAATCGCTGAAATCATTAAAATAACCCCATTCATAAGTTTGGGAACCCTTGGTTCTTAATACTGTGTGCAGTTACCTGATGATCCACGCATGTCTTTCTGTTTTGTGATGGTTGTGCATGAGTCCCTTGTTTGTTCTGAACAGTTAAACTGAGAACTGTTCTTCAGAAAAATCTTTAAGGTCCTGCAGATTCTTCAGTTTTCCATCATCTTTGCATATTTGAACCCTTTCCAGCAGTGACTGTATGATTTTGAGAGACATCTTTTCACACTGAGGATAATTAAGGGACTCAAACACAACTATTAAAAAAGATTCAAACATTCACTGATGCTCCAGAAGGAAACTGGATGCATTAAGAGCTGGGGGGTGAAAACTTTTGAACAGGATGAAGATGGCCAAATTGTTTTTATTTTGTTGAAATATAATTTTTTCCCATTTAGTTCTGCCCTTCGTAAGCAACAGAAGATACTTGTATGTTTCCCGGATCACAAATAAAGTACAATTTACCTTGATCTTCAAATTCCAAAAGTTTTCACACCCCCCCCCCCCCCCCCATCTTAATGCATCCTGTTTCCTTCTGAAGCATCAGTAAATGTTTTAATCCTTTTTAAAAGTGGTGTTTGAGTGCCTCAGTTGAAAAGATGTCTCTTAAAATCATACAGTTACTGCTGGAAAGGGTTCAAAAATGCAAAGATGCTGGAAAACTGAAGAATCTGTTTAACAGTTTAACTGTTCAGAACAAACAAAGGACTCATGCACAACCATCACAAAACAGAAAGACAGTCGAGGATCATCAGGTAACAGAACACACTATTAAGAACCAAGGGTTCCCAAACTTATGAATGGGGTTATTTTAATGATTTCAGCGATTTATTTTGTCTTGTGGACTAAATGTAAACATCTTTTATGTACAATATCTTACTCAGGAGAGAACTAAATAAAAAATAACATGCTTTTAGTATGATCTCTCTTATTTCTTTTTAATCATTCATAGATTCTGCAAGGGGTGCCCAAACTTTCGAGCCCCACTGTAAATGCTGTATGGTGCAAGACACAAAAACCAAATAACCTTCGGGATGAGACGTCCTCCCACTGTCGTGTCCTTGTTGGCCATTCTGGGAGGCGTGAAGGTAACAATGTTGGCAAACCTCTGGATTTCATGGATCACTGCATAGGTGTACGGCAGATTTGTTCGGTCATCCATCAGTGGTTGGCGTGTCTGTCCAATCACCTGATCGATCTCAGACTGGACTTTCTCTGAGTCAACGAAGAGCATGCTGATGGTCGTTTTTGAAGGCAAGCAACAGGAAATGACTATTTTGATCGATTGCTATCCCACCTTGTGCCTCTGGGTACTTGATCATGAAGAGTAAGGCCCATCTGAGTGTGTTAGAGGTGGTTTCTGTCCCTGCTCCAAACAGATCCACCACACAGTACATCAGGTTGTCCTCAGTGAACTCCGCCTCACTGTCCTTACACTGGGAATGATGAAATACAAAAAAACAGAGGAAAAATTTTTATTTCACATATGCAAAAAATATATATATTATTTAATAATGTATAATATATATATACAAATTTCAGATCTGTTTTTAATCCGTTTCAAAACATACTTCATTTTAAATTCAGTAGTTATGTTTCACTATAAATGCTGTAACTTCATCATTATTAGGCAAAAAGCATCTTTCTGTAGGTCAGACATGAAAATTTACAAAAGAGGTGCTAACGCATGTCCCGACTACCAATAACGGTCTCTTAAAAGAACAGAAATACACCGATACCTTCTCAATCTCTTCCAGATAACAGTCGATGTAGTCTCTGGGGTTGGACGGGTCTCTCTCCTCCTTGTGTTTTCTGATTTCCTCCTGCAGGAAGGGTTTCAGTTTAGATATGCTGGCGAAGGCCGTGTGGTGTTTTCCAGGCAGCATCGACATGAGGGTGGGAAACTGATTATATAACTGGAAAGAGACAAATAAAGGACAAACAATGCAATACTTTTCAGAAAACATGAAATTTGGTTCAATTGACAAGTACTATGCTACAGCATTCATTTCGTTTCA
Source organism: Carassius auratus (assembly GCF_003368295.1). Lineage (NCBI taxonomy): Eukaryota > Metazoa > Chordata > Actinopteri > Cypriniformes > Cyprinidae > Carassius > Carassius auratus. The sequence continues at coordinate 8,637,054 of NC_039265.1, read as the reverse complement.
GTTTATTAACTAGTTTTTGGGTTAAGTCTTTTTATTAGCCTTGTGAAAGCAGGCTGATCTCGTACCCGTCCCCAGTTCGAGATGGGAAGCTGTAAGAATTCATCTAAATACTTCTGCATCAGATGAAAATTGTGGTCATCATACTCAAACCTGTGACCAAACACCAACCCACAGATTATATTAGCCACAGCATCCGTCACAAAATGCTGAGGGTCGAAGGGCAAACCTAGAAACACAATAGAGAAAGAAAAGAGCAATGTTATGAGGTCAAAATGCTTTTATTCACACATTTGCTCACAATTATGGAATTGATTTTTTATTTTTATTTTTACATTTTATTTTTTTATCATTTATGATCATTTTTTATACTTATTATTATTTTATTGCTTAATGCATTTATGATATTTTATTTTAATATTTAATATTAAATTATTGTCAGTTATATTGTTTAAAGGTTATTTATTATCATTACATTTTATAGGTTTTTTTATGATGATTATTAGTATTAGTATAATTAGCTATTATTATTAAAACATTTTTTTACAGGTACAAAACAAATCCCGGATTTTCAATGTGGTCTCAGACTTTTGAATCTCACTGTGTATGTTTTTAAACGAAAAGAGAAAAATTCAATAAGATGATCTCTCATGTGGTTTCCTATATATTTGACCTTCAAAGGACACTTGCACTGGCAGATGGTGGCCTGTAGAGGACAGTATGTACATAAGGCCCTTCAAGACATGCTTGTGACACTGAAAATGTCCCTTCCTGGTTTTGAAACATTTCACTGGAGTTTTGGTATAAGAATGACAGCAATCTTGTTTGTAGAGTAGAAGAAATGGTGTTTATCCCTACACTGTTGCTCACTGACCTCGTTCAGTCTGTATAGAGTCACAGAGAAAGCGACACTCCTGCAGGATGAAGTTTTCTAGAGTTTTCTTCCCCACACCAAAGTATTTTAGAGTCGCCAGAGCAAAACGCCTCTGCTGACGCCACATGTGTCCGCTGGACATAATAAGACCTAAACAGACAGAATGAAGTGTGCAAAGGTCAATTTTAGAATCAAAGTATTAAATCTGATTGCTCCAATATCGCTTTTTCTGCATCTGTACCTTTCCCTTTACTGAGCTTGTCAACTATAGGGAAGTACGGCCGGTCTGTGAAGATGTCCGCCTGCTCCACAAACGCCTCTTTGAAACTCTCGTATCCAGTGAGCAGTATGCAAGGTTTGTTTCCCAGATACAGTGTGCTCACATCTCCATACCTCTCAGCAATCTGATCGACATGATCTGGACATGTTACACATTCACTCAGAATTGTTTAACACATTTGCATTTGATATGTGACTTACCCTCTGAAAGGCGCCAAGAGGATCACTAAAGCCTATATTTAAAAAGTTTCCAACCAAAGGCAGGGGGAAGGGTCCTGGCGGCATGTTGTTTGTAAGAACATCTCGCAGGTGTTTGACCAGCAGCAGCACACACAGAAAGATCAGGAGACCCTGAACATCCATCCACTGACCCATCAGCTGTGACAGAACTGACGCCATGCTTACTGATACTAGAGGCAGGTTACACACAAATATATCATTTATAAATTCATTAAAAAATATATATATATATATATAAAATCAAAATTGTATATTTTAATAATATGGACCAAAGATAAAATGAACTAACACTATACAATTGCATTTGTATTAATTAACATTAACAAAGCGTAATAAATACTTTAACAAATGTAGTGCTTATTGTGAGTTAATGTTAACCAATGCAATAACGAATGCTTCCTTATGTAAAGAGTTACCCATTAAATATAAATTGGTGGGACGTGTTGTGTCTCACATCTCAAGAATCAGTGAGTTTCTGACTAATAGTCCTGAACTTCCAAACGCTGTCCGCTGAACTAGGACATTGAATTTGAAACATGTCAAAGAGAAAATACTGCTAATTATCATACAGGTCCCATTGAGGAACTCGGATCAGATCAATCAATTCACACAAGAAAATATATTACACTATTGACCTTGCAAACGCATGAATGTTGTCAGTTATGAATTTTTATGACATACTTCTGTGGCACCTGATGTGTATGAAGCGGCGATGGCCTACTTTCCTACAGATGTTTAGTGCATTATTGTTTTATTAGCAGGCTTTAGAGAAGAACTTCCATAAAATCTCCTTCAGCTCCATCTGAGAACTGCTTCCTAACTGAATAAAGCCGAATAATCAAGTACAAGCAGGATGGCTGTTGGGCCAGAAACACAACTATCTGAATGTTAATATGGGCTAATTACAATCGCATCTCCACTTGCCTTCATGCTTGATCCCATTTAAGGCTTATGGAATTGTGGTAACATTTCATTATTGTGCTAAAACACACTTCATTAATTTTAATAAGCGGGTGGAGATAATTGGCTGTTCTTAATGTCACAACCGCAGCAGATCAGACTCAAACTGAGGAGTGCGAGTTCACACACAAACACAATAAATTACATACTAACTTAACTTTCTACTCATTGCATAATGTGTTTAAATACACACACGTTCATGGCCTAACCCTTGCAAACTAATACTGCATAATCTGCAGTGCATAACAGTGCAAACTGTAACACTCAATGTCCAAAAACTGTCCAACTTGCATGAATACTGAACTTATTATTTTTATTTTTTTAACTGGAAATAACCCCAACCCTAATAGTTAAAAAAATAGTTAAGAAAAAAACGAAACGTGTCAAGTTCTGTGTAATTTGTGCCAGTTTTACAGTACATTTAAAAATGATAATCATGATAAAGATAAAAATAAAAACCTTACCTTAACCAAGTAAAAAGCATAGAATTCATGCAAATGAGCATCAGTAAATGTTTTCACCTTTTGTAATAGTGGTGTATGAGTCCCTCAGTTGTTCTTAGTGTGAAAATATGGATCTCAAAATCATACTATTTGGAAAATTTTTCAAATATGCAGAAGATGAAAACTGAAGAATGTGGAGGAGCTGGAGGATTTTTCTGAAGAACAGCAGGCAGTTGAGCTGCTCAGGACTAACAAGGGACTCATGAACAACTATCTCAAAATATTAAAACAACCAGGATTAACACATTAAGATTCAAGGGTAGCTATTGTATGTAAACTTTTGAATGGGGTCAATTTTATAAATTCAGTCATATATATATATATATATATATATATATATATATATATATATATATGACTGAATTTATAAAATTGACCCCATTCAAAAGTTTACATACAATTTATATATATGTATATATATATATATATATATATATATATATATATATATATTTGTGTGTATGTATATATATATATATATATATATATATATATATATATATATATATATATATATATATATATACACACACACACACACAAATCGGTACGAGGCTTTCGGTTCGGTACGCGGTACTTATTATGTACCGAACGGTTCGTTTGACTAATTAATTATATGGAAAATAAATAAAAAATTGTGAAATATAATGATATGCGTTCAACAAGGTAGCCCAATAACCCAAACGACATAACAGGCAACTCCCCTGACACCCCCGAAGAAGAAAAAGACACCAACTTATATGTTTATGTTAGGCTACTCAGTCAGGAGCTCCCTCACTCAGTACGCGCTGAAGTCTCGTTGCAAAATGGCCAATGCGTTTAACAGACCAGAAATAGAAGATCCTCCAATTACCAACAGGTCTGGTGTTTGAGTGCACTTTACCAATCGATCGGGGCATCCAAACAAGCACGGAAATCAAAATGGACTAACTTTAGTACTGTACTGTGTCTGAATTTCCTGAGCAGTACGATACAATTAACAGGCCTGCACGTTATTAGATAGAAGAACTGTTATAAATAGAACGTATGCACGGGCAGTTTTGAAAACTCCACCTACTTTGCTCTTGGCATAGTGCAGCGCAAATCGCGTTGTATCTGAAGGGCAACGCTGAGCCCAGGGTCCAGCGCCGCACATACCGCGTCCTGTGTGAAAGACCCTTTAGCCATTTTCCAACGAGCCTTCAGCGCGTACTGAGTGAGCGATCGCCTTACTCTGTAGTGGAAAACGCAGGTTTTAAGAACATGCGTAATTGAGCCCCGTTACAATATTCCTTCACGAGCTCATTTCAGCCAGACCGTAATTCCTGCTTTGTTCCAAAAAACATAAGACCTATAGAGAACCAACCAATTGAGTAAAAACACACTCAATATAATGAGTTATAGAGTTCCATATAAAAAGTTACATCTTTGTATTTGTTAATAACTACTACAACAATATAACATTTTCATTTTTTTATAAGGAGCTTTTTTTGTTTTATACAGTATGCTGCTAAGAAAACACCATAGAAGATGGGTAAAGAATAGCTCCATCATTGTTCAATGTAAAAAAATAAAAATAAAAACATACTTTGTTAGTTTTAATAAATAAAGCATTTTTTTTAAATCAAGGAAATTTATCTGCCATTTTTTTCTTTTTGCTGTATCTAAAACGTACCGAACCGAACCGAACCGTGACACCAGTGAATCGTATCTAACCGAACCTTGAATTTTGTGAACCGTTACACCCCTAATAAATATATATATATATATATATATATATATATATATATATATATATATATATATACATATATATATATATATATATATATATATATATATATATATATATACTTCCATACAGTAATACAGATTTTTAAAGCATGAATCGAATAAACTAATCTGACTAACTTAACACATTTAATTCATTTTTGTATGGAAGATTTCAATAAAACGTTGTGGTCTACCGTTGATATCATTTCCAATTTTATATAACGTTAAATACGTTTTTAAAATTGTTTCTGAATGTCTATTCAAATATATTTAAATTTTATTTATCACTGGTATTTTTTTAAGAATGTCCTGATTTTGAAACTCAGAGGTTTAGTATAATTTATTATTTTAAAAGGGACTTTTGCCACCTATAACTTTAGAAAGTAGGTAACGTTAACGTTAGAAGAAATCAAACCGCTAAAAGTCCCTTCATGGTAAAGGCGTTAACATTATCATTAAAAACACAACAAAGTTGGACTTTCTCCCCGACTGGGAGTTTACCTCACAAACGCAGCTGCAACACAAGCCGCATCGTAACGTTAAACACTGCATAGAAATAGATGTGTGTACTTACGAGCACTCTGTTTATTAATAAAAAATGAACGGCCGTGGAAATATAAACGCAGAGCCGCTCATATGAAAAAAACTGCAGGCGACTTTCAGCGAACGAGGAAGTGCGGAATGTTGTGATGACGTCACTACGCGCCAGCCTACTTCTTGACGTCAATGCGCATACACTCAGAATAAAAACAAAACAGTGGGAATATGAGTTATTTAATATTCATAATAGACAGTATAGTAAAAGTGTGATAGTTATTATACATGTATAAAATGTAATTATAAATATTAGGATTTCTGCACATTGGAAACCTTTGCACATCACCTTTCTGACCAGAAGACTAACTTTTGTTCTGCTTGCATTAATTAATATCACTGAAAAAGTGCCCACTAATAACTTTTTTAGATCTTCATAATGTGCCAGGCTTTGTTTTTGTAGCTGAAACAATTATGTAAAAATAAATACCAAGCAAGTTGTTTTAGATAAATTAGACATGATGTCACACATTTATTAAGGTGACTTTTGTGGCATTAGTGTAAGATACAGGACATGACATGAACCAAAAAAATAAATAAATAAATAAAATAAAATCTGTGTTTTTCTACAACTTTTGTAACATATTTTGATTATTGTTACATGGCATGACTGGACATATGAATTAGGACTACAACAAAACAAGTTTAGTATTTTTTGCAATTTTGTGACATCTGACATAACAATTATTACACTTTGGCTACAAAGGTCATAACAAGTTACTGATATGGCAGGAGTGGCCAGGTAAACTGCCTAGAGCTATTTTTCTCTTCTTTTTTTTACTTTTATTGTTAAAAATGTATGAAAGAGAGGACAGCAGAAGTTGACAAAGTTTGAAATATTTGATTATGCCTTTTTAATACACACTTACTTTAATATCTGTTTAAAAATGTGATTAAGCTTCATTATGATGAACATCTGCAATGAAACCTGAAATTATAGCCCTTTTAGTCGTGAAGTAAACAGAGATATGTATTTTTTAGGACATTTTGTCTACATATAACTCACATATATTATCAAAAGTCTATTTAACTGCAGTTTTCTACCATTTAAATATATATTTTCAGTGAGAAGTGTTTGTGTAGAATCTCTCATCTCTCTATTATAAAACACATTTTTGGTAAAATGGCTTAGATGAAAAAGCCATTGTGGATTAACTACTGATCAAGGGCTGTTTATCTAAACCATCTTCGTTACTTAAAATTTCAAAATTTCAAGCTGTAGGGAGAAGATCTCCAATCATTTCTGTTTTTAAGCAGCAGAGTCGATCACAAGAAACCTGAAATTGAGTAAAATGTGAGTATTTGCAAATACCATAAGTACTCAGCCATAAATATCTGCAAAAAGCGGGAAAATCAAACCATAGCAAGTTGCAGGTAGTGTAGGAAATGGATAACAGCAGAACACTATTCTAGATTCACAGTGCATGTCTCCACAAAACAAGAAATAAATAAACCGAAATATTGTGTGACAAGACTGATATGAATGATAAAAAAGTGTCTTTTCTCTTTCACTATTCGATTTGAAAATATAAAGTGTCTCACAGCACTCAATACGGAACATTTAATGTACTTTAAAGTGATTCCATTCCTTCTAAAGTCTCCCAGATTCTTCAGTTTTCCTCATCCCAGGATAAGTCTTCTGCCATGTGACTTCGCCACACCGGCTTTCAACATCACAGACGCTGATCAAACTAAAGCAAATGTGCTTTTCTCCTCACAATAAAGGGCTGGATCAAAGGTGAGAGTTTGGTCTCAGTCAGGTCCCACTGTAAGCTTCACGAGGTAGCTGCGAGGTCTCATCGATGGTGACCACCAGTTCTTCCGGCTTAATGGTGCTCGGGCAGTCAGAGTGATTGTACACGATGCAGCAAGTGTCGGCTGGATGCGAGAGTTCGCTCATTTCATTCATGCTGCTGCTGATGCAGTTCACCTCACTCTTGCTCCTGCGGTTGTCTGAACGGGGCCCAAACACCCACTCTGATGAGAGACACAGATTACAGATGATTATCAGTCACATCGAGACTCAAATGGATCCAGAAGGGACATTAACTTTGTGACAGGCAAGCTGGGACAATATAAAAATGGATAAGCATTATTCTAGATGCTGACTGGCCAGTAAAGCATTCCAGTCATGCTGAAGGACGTACTGTACAGCAACAGCTCTGATGTTAAACACCTGTTCTCAGGCATCCATAGAGACCAATTATTAAGCTTAGTTTACGAGGCCACACTAATTGAGATGTTTCTGAAAGACGTTCCACAAAATATGAAGCATGCAGCAACTGTTTTCAACATTAAGAAATATTTCCTGAGCAGGAAATCAGGAAGGAATTTTGAAGGATCATAGACTGGAGTAATGATGCTGAATATTCAGATTTGCATCAAAGGAATAAATTAAATTTTAAAATATATTTAAAAAGAAAATTATTATTGTAAATTCTAATAATATTTCACAATATTACTGTTTTTACTGTAGTTTGAATCGAATAATTGGTGAGCATAATATATATATTTTTTATATATAAATAAAAAAGTGAACAGAAGTGTGTTTGCAAAAATAATGTTTCAATTACACTTTTTGTCTTAAAAATTTTAACTTGCAGGGTATTACAAGTGTGTTTTTTTTCTCCCATAACACTAAATGGAAAAAAATTACCACCACACATGCTTACATCTGCCTAAGGGTTTCAAAATAGTGCTTCTCAAACAAATGTGTCCTTATCCTCTCCACATTTTAACATTATTGAAGCAGAAGCACAAGACGATGTATAAGAGCCTGTGTAGAATGTTGTTTTGGACAATGAAGAATCTTGGAGTTACAACTATTAACTACTGCATATTAGTTTTTTTCATTCAAGGCTTATTCAGTCTCAATTTTTGACAAAAATAAAATAAAATACAGATTTTAATCCGGAGGTGTTTTGCTATTATTATTATTATTAATATTATTCAGAACTTATTTTATTATTCTGTATTTTTTAGGGTCTAAAAAAAATAAGTAATAAAGACGATAGGTGATAGGAAGCACAAACCAGAAATGCCAGTAAACAGCCTCTGGCAGCAGAAGTGAGAGGTTAAACCATAGTAATCTGTACTGACAGAGGTGCAGAAATCACACAAGTTTGAGATGAAAATACATATTCATATGCAATGCACTCAAGCACATACATCTGATTACTGATGACAGTAATGTAGCAAGACTTTTGTGAGCCATACACACTTTTACAGATTCATTATTCAAACATTACACACATTATTATTCAAGGACATAAGCTTAAAAATAGGTCTTGATTAAGAGGTATGATTTCAAAAATTTAATAAAACTTAAATGATATGCAGCCCTGCTTTATGAAACAAGTTGGGTGAATCTCACTAAACCTGTCATGAACATGTCCGGATCGTACTTCACAATTCATGAAAACAAAATTGATACTCCAATTAGGAAGCAACAACAGCATCTTTCTGTAATGCAATACACACTACATATTATATATGAGCCGAGGCCTGCTGTCTGACTGCATTAAACACTTTGCAGTTCACCTATTGCGAATTAAAGTGCTACTTGATTAATGATTTATACAACTGTAATGAACCGCCATCTAGTCTGAACGCTCCATAGCTGAAACCACCAGCCTACTGTATATATGCTGCCAAAGGCTGGAATAAATGCATTTGCCTTTGACTCAAAGAGCATGCTGGAATAGATGAGCAGAACTCTGTAGTGCGTGAGTAAACAAATGTGGCTGATAAAAACTTTCCACATAATAATGAATGTATGCCAATTAGGAGAGAAATGAGCATGATAAAATTATCAGGATGTTAAAAAGGATTTTTACAAAATAAAAATAAAAATTAAAAAAACTTTGAAAGAATAATGTGTAATATGATGTCTTTTTAAAATGTGCATGCAATAAACTATTAAATAAATAACATACAACTGAATAAAAAACACAGTAATTTCTAGCTCATAAGCCATGCTAATATGTGTTCTGCACATGATCACACTGGTGTCAGTTGAAAATGCTATTTAAACAAAATAGATTATTTTCATTGTTTCCCCTTCCAGACAAATGCAAAGGCAAAAGTCACTGCTACTATTCTTAGGTGTCCTGAGTGGTTGCTATTGCTAAGAGGTTTCCAGGAAGTTCAGGGTAGTTGACAGATGATTTCTGTGTATTCTCTGTGGTTCCTTTTTTTCCCCCATGGCATTTTTATCATCCACAAAGAAAAAAAACTCCTGTCGCTAAGAGAAATAATGGCGCAAAAGTACATTTTGAAGAAACCCTAACCCTATTTTCCTTATCAGACAAAATGTACAGTAAACTAAAGAGAGCATTTGACTTAAACTGTATTTTACTACGATAACCTTGTCTAACCCTGTTGAAAGAAAAAAATACAGTGAGGATCTCACCAAACCGATGATCTTCACATTTACACCTCTCAGGACCGACACAAAAGCACAGAGCAACATCTACAGGAGAGTACAACCAGGGCTTTTGGAGAAATCTCTCAGGTATTGTTGAGTGCTCATGCCCCCTCTCTGCTTCATTTGTGTGCGTGTGTGTGTGTGTGTGTGTGTGTGTGTGTGTTTGTGTGTGTGTGTGTGTGTGTGTGTGTGTGTGTGTGTGTGTGTGTCCGACCTGCCTGCTTCATCGCTTCAGGTAAACGTCAAGGTCTTTGAAAAACAGAAGTGAGGGACCCTGAAGAAATTAAATGTAATTCTTTTCATCCCCTTCCGGTTACTCAACACTAGCTTTGAGAGAGAACGGGTCGGGAGGCTTGTGGAGGTGAATGTGAATGTACAATGTGAATGTCAACATTTCAGAGTTGCACGTCAAAACTGATGAAAACAGTTGTGTCCTCCATCAAGGAAAACTGACCCTACTGAATATTATGAGTCCATTACCCGCACATACATACTTATCTTATGGAGCAACATTTATGTTTTTAATTTCTGTTCAAAATGCATAGCCAAAATACACAAATATTGTCTAACAGAAAATGATTTACACAAAAAATGACAATAGACTGCAGATGAATAAGCAGCAGATATGTACAATCTGCTGAAAAACCTTAGAAGGTCCAGCATGAACAGGTTGATCTGTTAAATGGGGATTTTAAGCATTGTTCAGCTGGGAAACCAGGTCAGACTATACGTTGGTCTTGATTTTTCTTCAACAGTACAATGTACAAAACTGATGCAGACGTAGTTGCAATTATTTAGCTCGTTAGCTATAAATAGTCAAAACACACACCTAATGAAAACTTAAAGAAAACCATATAGCTGGTTTTAGAGGGGGTTTAAGCACGTTTGTTGGTTTAGACTTAGTAGTACAATAATAGAAAACGGATGCATTTGCATTTGTTTTTCATCTATTATAACAAAAACATTCATATACATGCACAGTGTTTAATAAGAGCGTTGTTTGAATGATCAAATATATTACATTTCCAGAATGCACTTACCCACAAACTCGTGCACGAGATCCTTCACCAGGTGCCCGACGATCGCGTACGCCACGGCCACCACCACCAGCGCGGCCATAACCAGGTACAGCACCGCCTTGGGCAGCTGTATCGAGTCCCTCGGCGGCGTCCTGTAGTCTGTGTACTGCAGGTCACTCTCGGAGTACGAGTATTGAAAGACGTGCTCCATTCCGGACGTGTGATTAGAGTTGAGCGGCGGGTGACTGGCGCTCATGCCGCTCAGGTCGGGCTCCAGAGCCGTCACCATGGTGCTCGTCACCGCTTCCACCCGGTCCATATTCTGATGAACAAATCCCGCTGATTTATTCACAAGAGGCAAGATTTGAGAGAGAAAATAGCTCCAGTCCTTGATGGCTGTGGTGTTGCATAAAAACATAATGCCTTTGGATGTTAGCCTATCACTTCTGGTGGAAGTGACCTCCGGCATCACCAGTGGATAGTTGCGCCAAACTCTTTCTGAAGTCTCTTTCAGTCTATCCAAATACTGTTCCCTTATACACGAATGTCATGACTCCTGGGTTAATAATATGCAGCTTGGAAATGTTCAAATGATTTGGAAATAAAACTACAGCTTTAGAATTATGCATACCATTTCACAACATAACTCCCAAATTCAGTATCACAGCACTATATTCTTTTCTTTAATTAGATAACATAGAACTAAATGTTCTGCAGTAGGAGCTTTGCGTATAAATAATTGGTACGCTGTATTCTATTCAGAACATTCCCAAATTCCACGTATGCGACGATCGTTCGCGTCCATAAAAATTCGAAAAGATCTAGGAATATTCTGTAACACCTCGTTGAAATGAATACCTTTCATTCTAATCAGACCGTTTCCAAGTGTCACATAATCACGATGTTTGTGATGATCTTTCGAGTCATGTTTCCTCTTTTAATAAGATAAAATGCAAACAAACGTTCTTTAAATGACAAATGGTGCAGTATGATAGGAGTTTTGAGTATAAAACATAAAACATACCGGTTTCTGAATAAACAAACGCCTATGCAGGACATTCACAAATACAGCGTTCCCCTGAAAAGTATTTCCAAATAAACACGATCCTTGCGACAATCGTTCGCATCCATAAAAAGTCGATAAAAGTACGAAAAATCCCTCCAGCAGACTACTGTCGTAACCTACACGTCATTTTGATAATGTCTCATAACTATGCAAAAATCCTAAAGTCGTGTCGCTCTCCAAGAAAGCGTTTCCACAAGCAAGACATTTGCGAGCTTCGTTCGAGTCCATAAAAAAGTCCTTAAGAGTAATAAAGATCCCTCAGCGGGTCTTCACGTCAAACGCGCAGACGGACCGATCAAATGTAACGTCAGCACGTCAGCATTTTCATCACAAGCTCCAAACACGCGCGTTTATTTTGTATGATGTGGGTGGCCGGGGGATTCAAAGCGAGTGCGTTCAAGATCGTAACGGGGGTCGCCTTCAGCAAATCTAACCCCATGTTGACCTGGAAACGGGTTTCGTGGGGGGTTTGCATCCTTTTCCCAAGGTAGAATAAGGACGACGCGCCACTCGCTCGCGCTTCCAGCCACCACTGAGAGCGCGTGCAGACAGCTGAAGGGAGCGCGGTGATGAATCCTAATTTTTGAGCTACTTTATACATTCAAAACACTTAAAACATTAGCTTTTGTCATAAGTGAAATTTTCACACGGAAAAGGGCATCTTCTTTGCAAAAAAAAAAAAAAAATAGGTTAGGGTATTTTTTTGGCCATTAACCATTGTTTTGTTGAAGGACAAGGTTGAAGGAGACTATGCAAAATCGACGGATATGTGTTTAGTATTATAAAAAATATCACATTTAAACATCACCATCACTAGCAGGGTGATAATGGTGGTCCAGGACCTCAACCCCCAGGACAAACCTCTGCGGTTATCTCATCCGAACTATCTATAACTAGCCGTGCGCGCCACAAAAATCACGTGTTCCCTTTTTCTGATCACGTCGTGAGATATCCTCTAGCTTCTGCTGATAAGAGATGAGGAGACCAAGCGAAAACATCCTTCGTGTTGTGACCTGTGCCTCACGACTCCAAGAGCCGGAGAGAAAGAGATATACAGCATATCTTTAAAATTGTCTTAATGTGACCAACTTTCCTGCAACATTATGAATCTATGTGAGTCATCTGAATTTATTCCCTTTTATATATATATATATATATATATATATATATATATATATATATATATATATATATATATATATATATATATATATATATATATATACCAGGCATACACAATGGTAACATCTAAATTAATTGGTTTTAACTCGAATACGTAATAATGAAGTAAATCAAAGAGACTGTTCACCTGAAAATGTAAACTGTCATAATTTACTCACCATCAAATAGTTCCAAATCTGTATGAATTTCTTTGTTCTCTTGAACACGAATATATGTTGGTAAACAAACAGTTGCTAGCCAATGACTTCCATATTATACACTTCTCACAGTGCAGTTCGATGTTTTAAGAGGGGTTTTCGAGTTATTCATGGTGGAATACTAGAGGGTTTAACTTGCCAAACACCTGATTATAAAGATAGTGAGACCAGCTAAAACCAAGAACCAGAGATGCTTGTTTAAGATGTTTTGTTATAAAGATGATTTAATGAAACACAAAACTGCCCAATTAGTGACGTACCTGAAATAACCAATGCAAGATTATAAAGTGGTTTAGTTAGCTCTTTCCCCCAAGACAAATAAGACATCACGAAATGCTCACACCTTTTACTCCCCGAGAGAAATTTGTCATGGATAGAGATTTATAGCACATTTTAGAATTGTAATGCATGAATGAAGAGGTAGGACTGTGCCCTATTCCTATTTTTAAGTATACGAAATCCAGATTCCCGATCATTAATTTAGAATGGACTCAAACCTGTAACGGTCTGATCAAAAGTCAAATGACATAGGCTAATTATTTGACGAAAACACCATCATGCATAGTATTAAATCACATCCCTGACATTTAAACTAAGTTTAATAGTTTTGCATCATTGCATCATAACTATAATTTAATTTAGCAGAAATTCTGTATTGACCAATCTGGAAGGGAACTATACATTTTATAACTTCAAACTTTTAACTAATGCTGGACACCATCCACCATTAGCTAAAGAGTTCTCCGCCACTGACCCCCACGAGTCCCTCTTGCAAGTATAGCGGTAACCCCTGTCACTTTTCTCCACAGGAGGTCACCCCGTCTGTATTTGTCAATTACCTCCTGTGATATTTTGCACACCTGTGTGTCCGCTGGCCTTGCCGTCCCCCCTTTCTGATGGACTGGAGTCAATTAAGAGCGTATCAGAGCTTTCAACGAGAAGAAGAAGAGGAAGAGACGGGAGTCAGTGACCTTACAGCAAAAGACCAAATCAGGTAGAGGGAGGCGTGTGCTACTGAAGTCTGAGCAAGATGTGATGGATTTCCCGGTTTAGGGTTTGATGATAAATATCAAAAGACCATTTATTAAAGCTTGGCTGAATGCTCCTTCAAAGATCTGTCTCTTCAGGTGAGATTAAGATCCTGCAGTGAAGAAAAAACATTTTATTAAATGTTCTGCATATTTAGTTGGGTTTTTTTAACCACACAAATTGATTTTCTAATCACCATCAAGATATGTCTTGGAAATGAATTACTTTTATTATTACTTTCCATTATTTCAGTATGTAATGTTGATTACATTGCACAACAAGTTTACAGCAAACACTAGTTCTCACTTTAGGGAATATGGTGTTGAAAAGAGATGATTTTCCCCCCTTTCAATCTTGTTTGAATTTCTAAAATAAAAGCTAAAATCTAGTGAGATTGCTGTATAGTATGATGCCTATTCAGGAAGTCTGATATGCATCAAGCTATGTGTTCTGTGTTTAAACACAATGTTGTATTGTTAAATCGGAAGTCGTGGCCTAGTGGTTAGAGAGTTTGACTCCTAACCCTAGGGTTGTAGGTTTGAATCTCGGGCCGGCAATACCACGACTTAGGTGCCCTTGAGCAAGGCATCGAACCCCCAACTGCTCCCTGGGTGCTGCAGCATAAATGGCTGCCCACTGCTCCGGCTGTGTGTTCACAGTGTGTGTGTGTGCACTTTGGATGGGTTAAATGCAGAGCACAAATTCTGAGTATTGGTCACCATACTTGGCTGAATGTCATGTCGTCACTACAGTGGTCTGTAACATCAAAATATCTGGAATGACACAATATCCTCACAGTAATCCCTCAGATGGAAACCTCTGCATTGCAAGAATAAAACACTCTCTCTCTTGCCATCATGCAGTGAGCTACCTCTAGATTAAACGTTTCCCATCTTCTCAGGGCAATCATTTTAAAGGCATGCACAGGGAAAATGGAGATATTCTGGGCGGATAATCTGAGCCGAATGGCTTATTCAAAAAACATTCTAATCCTAAAAAAGTGTGCTAATTTTAAGTGCTGCCATGTCATTTGACGTGCAGGTCTCCAGATGTTCACATAAACTGAGTTTGTATGCTCAGCATTGGGATGACTGGGCATTATTGGCAGAGGAGCAGCACTGAACATTAAATTGATGAGCGATATCCACTAGAGCCACACAGAATTATCTGATTTTAGAGCAAGTTCTGCTGAATTCCACACAGAGATGTATTGCTAAGTTATTGATAATTATTAAAAAATTTGTTCTCATTGTAGTATTGTTGTTGCATTATTGAGCAACAATAATGTACAGTAATGTGTTTATTTATTTTTTTTACCTTAAACTGCATAAACACATTTCATTACACCAAATACACCAAATAATGTTCATTTAAGCAACATCATATGACCCCTTTAAAACCTTAAATGGAAAACTACAAATGTTGCCTTAAGTGAAAATTTGAAGTACTAAAATTAGTAAAACTCATTGGAAATACGTGCCTTCTACCTGGTGTTATAAGACATTAAAGGCAAGTATTTTGAACGAACCTGGTTTGAGAATATAAATACATTGAAAAAAAATGTATAGAAAAAAACCCCAGAAAGAGCACAAAACTGCTTAAACTTCAAATGAAATGAAAACTGAAAAAAAAACACTATATATTAAAAAACACTATATACTATATATATTTATATATTTATAATTAACACTAAAATAATACTGGTTATGCATGTGCAGATTCTGTGCTTGGACATGACCTACTAAAATTATACAATTCTAAATAAAACAAATATCTAAAATCTAATCAAATATCTATGTATTGGATTTAAATGAATAGTATACACAAAAAAAAATCTATTTATTTTCTGAGAAAAAAGTTTAGTGGAATGTCTAAACTAATTTTTTCTATATTATGAAAGTGACATGACAAGATGTGACTTGTCCTGAGACTTGTCCTTGTTGAAATGTGCAAGTTCTTCAGCTAATCGTGACATATACTGTAGTATCATACAGCATGGCTTCAGAGCTGGTTTCTCTTTATCATACCTATCTGATAATTTAAATAGTTTATCATTCTCCATTACATGACTGATCTACCCGTCTATTAAAGAGCAAACATGAAAAATGCAAACATTAAATGTTAATTGTAATGTAATCACCTCTAGAGTTGTACCTTCGTCCAACAGTTTCCAATTTTGGCTCTTTGGAAGTGTTTGTTCCAGACAGTTGTTCTGTTTGCTCTTATCATGTTTCATTCATAACCTTTTTGTCCCAGCCTGGAATGGCACATCTGGGTGTTTTGTAGATCTAGGCCAGACATTTCATCATCCAAGTCCTCAGAGGAGACGTTAGTCGCAGTCCCACACTGACACGAGTGCAGCTTTGCTGTTTTTCAGCTCGGAGTCTGTAGAAGACAGATAAAAGACAAGACAAGAGGTCACAAGAGAGCAAGCATTCATAAAAATGTTTGATAATGCACATTTACACAGTATGTAAACATTCACACCAGTGTTCACACTGCAGAAATTGGTTTTCTTCTTCAGTATTTCTGTCTTTTTTTTCCTAAACATTCAAGTCAAGATACAAACTCTTGACAGGCAAAATTACTTAAGATACTAAGTCTTGTTTTCTGAAAAACTGATCAATGTCATTTAATGGAAAGCATGTTTATTTTCTTCCCTATTGGCAGACATTTTTTCTTATTTTAAATGCAAAATCACTTCTGCATATTTATACAGCATGCTGTAATATCCAGGTGTGAGTGTTTCGATTGTTTTGTAGGTTTGCCTTTAGCATGAGATGGATTGCATGATTCATTAAAGGTATAAGTGAAGTCTTTGATAGGTGCTTATGATTCTCCAATCAGAGCTAATCAGCGCTGATTCATACGAGGATGGAGGAAGAGGAGCATTCCTCTCTTCCTCATGATGCTCACAGGTGACACATGCAATAAACAGTCACAGTTTTGCGGAGCTGCTTATCTCAGATGAAAATGCTCTGATGAAAATTGCTCCATACTCACTACACTCCTTCAAATCAGATATGACCTCGGACGGAGCACATGGCACATTGTGTGTGCACACGTGTTTTTCTCTCTCTTTCACTCCATGTCCTTGTTTCCTCTTCCTGTCATTTAAAAGACTGTGTGTGTGTGTGTGTGTGTGTGTGTGTGTATCTTCCCTCAGTGGTCAAAATGAATTGTATTCATTCATAACAGTGCTCTCAAGCCATTTTCCTCAAACATTCTGGTTCTACACTGCAAAAATGTTTTCTTAATCAGCATTTGTTGTCTTTTCATTACAAATATCTAAATCTTTTTCAAATCCAGATACATTTAATTGAGAAGCAAAATGACTTAATGTATTAGAAGCAAAACCTAAAGTCTAAACTCAGCTTAAAACTTAAACGCCATTATGCAAGTGCTGTTATTTTTCTTTTGAAATGCAAATCTGCTTGTGTTTTTTCATGTCTCCATCTGCGATAACTGAAAGTGAGGTCATTTGCTGTGCAGGGTAAACACAGTGAGACAGAGAGCTTGTTTTCCCTCTCATGCAATGTTTCAGTTTAATTCTGCAAGTCCTCAGGTGAGCTCAGCACTAAAGTAGATTCAATTTCAGCGCTGCTGCCCCGCATCTCCATTAGTCACCCTTTATGATGTTCGTTTCATGATGAGCTAGGGCTCTAAAAATAACATTAATGGCTGATGGGGATTACGTCTTTGGGAAGATGTAGCAGTAGTGGTGATATTTAGCCCTGAAGACCTAAACTCATCTGTTTGGTGTGGCAGGACAGGAAGTAAAGACTCATCCGTAACTGTCCTTGTGAGAGGAAAACATATTCAAGCTCCTTTCCTGTTCAAGTGCACTAGAACCAAGTAGTTTATCCATTCAACATCTTGTGATTCGGTTTCTTGAATATTTGCTTATTAAAAAAAGAAAAAAAAAGGAATCTAAATGATATTTAGAAAAATGACATTCAAAGTCTAATTTAGTCACGATCAGAGCAGTTCTCTATAATCCGCCATTATAATTCAAAGTTGATCAATTTGTTGAAATGCTAACATGACAATGCTATTCAAACTAATTAAAATGTGTGCATGACATATATTCTTATTATCTTACAACACTCACATTTCAAAGGGCCTGCTATCATTTCACAGAGAATAAGAGTGTTTACTGTTGTATAATTACTAAATCATCAACCTTGATTGCAAGAGACGACTGGCTTCAACACAGAACATCAAAGGTAGATAAAGCTATATACATTATTTATATTTGCACTTCTAAAACATTTCTATTTCAATATCAAAGAGCTCAAGAAATGGCCCAATCGAATTAAAACAGGTTCATCTCATCAGTAAAGGCACTTTTCTGACCAAACGTGGGCATTTAAGTATTCCCAAAGCAATAATCACTGATGTGAGAGGGTGAAATTCATGAAATAACCCCAGATTCAAAATGTAACAAGCAATAATGTTCTTACATTGTTTACCCTAAAATCTTGATTTTAGTTTTTTTACTGAATGATTAAAACATATTAGCAAATAAAGGCGTTGCATTAAATACCACGGTAAATACAGTACTTTACACATAAAATAATGATTAGAACTAAAATATAGAAAATGCAATGTGTTAATATCGCATTACTCTTGAAGCTTTTTCTGTATTATAGTAAAATAGATCAGCATAAAATAAAAGTGGTGCAATAAATACTACATACTTTACAGTTTAAATAATTAATATTACATGAGAACATACAAGATGGTAATATAGGAGAAAATGTGCTTCATTGTCATGAAAATAATATTACAATGAATTATATTACTTGTACATTGTAGATAATGTGCACAATTTGTATACTATAAGATAATTTTTTTTTAAGATGTATGCATTGCATTCTAATCTGTGCATAACTATGGTATTTCTAAAACATACATAAGAGGAACTAAAGAACTAAAGAAAGCTGCATTTTGATTTTCTATTCATGTTCTATTCAGGGACAGAGGAAAATAAGAACAACAGCGAGTCACAAGCGAGCTGCTCCGTTCACGTTTATCAGTCCTACTCCCCCATCAATCCCGCTCTCTTTTCATTGCTCCGTTTATTGCTGTTGTATTGTACAGCCTGTCAGCGCTCTGGCCACTGTTCCTCTCAAGGTTATGTGTGATGTAAATTTCAGATCCATCACAGCAGCTGTCAGAAATGAGGGATCTCCTAAACTTTATTTAAGACTTCCTGTCTAAACAAGGCCAGCATCCTGTCCTTCAGGGCTGACAGCTGTGGATTCTCTTCTTACTGTAACAGATCTGCATTCAGTAACTGTATTTACTCGCTTTTAACCAGAACAACCAGCATAGACATCTATCAATGCAACATCTTTCAGAATACCCTAGCTACTATATAGTCAATGCCCTAGCAAATACATAGTGAATGAGTGGCATCAGAAAGGACTAACTGGCCCTTCTTAATAACCTTATGTTCAGTTTAGAAGAATATCATACCAACCTTATAACAAATAATCTGGCAGCCATCCAGAACACACTAGTAACCACAATTTAATGCCATAGCAACCATCCAAAGCATGCTTGCAATGACATTGCAACACCCTGCCAACTACCCCTGCCAAATATATTTGTTAAATGCAATGTCATTAAAAAAATATGGACATAAAATAAATGTTTCATTTTTAAGTGTGTCATACTGTAAGCAACTATTTGAATCCTGATGTGAAGGAGGCTGTCGTCCCCTCATGTGCTGTGTTTCATGTTTTCCTGCCAGTTATTCGGAGGTTTAAAGAATACTCCCAGCCTTGTTGATTTTTTTCTCTTTGGGGTGAAATGAAACTGACCTCACGCAGTAACACAAGCACTCTTTCTTCAATCAGCTTCTGCTCCTCTTCACTCCATTCTGTCCCGCTTCATTTAGATGAGGGGAAATTCTGCAGCAATCTTTCACCTTCAGCAAAGATGAGCTCTCTATTCCACACAGCTCACTGATGACTTCTGCCACACTCACACAGCTCCTGAATACATGAGAGTATGGAGTTCAGATCAGTGCAGCTCATCTTTTACGGTTTATTGTTTTAAAAGTATCTCACTGAATTTGACATCAACATGAAAAGCTGTTCAGAACATATTTTACTTCCATAATCTCTCTCTCTCTCTCTCTCTCTCTCTCTCTCTCTCTCTCTCTCTCTCTCTCTCTCTCTCTCTATATATATATATATATATATATATACAGTATATATATATATATATATATATATATATATATATATATATATATATATATATATATATATATATATACACACACATACAGTACATACACATACATACAGCGGGTAAATAAGTCACATCACCATTTTTCTCAGTAAATATATTTTTAAAGATGTTGGTAACAACCCAAGTAATCCATACACACAAAGAAAACAAAACAAATAAGTTCAGGAAATAAGTTATGTGTAATAAAATGGAAAAAGTAGGGGGAAAGTATTAAACGCATTAAGGTTCAAATATTCACTGATGCTCCAGAAGGAAGCATGATGCATTAAGAGCTGGGGGTGAAAACTTTTTGAATTTGAAGATCAAGGTAAATTTTAATTAATTTGTCTTCCAGGTAACATGCAAGTATCATCTGTTGCTTCCAAAGTACTAAATACAAATAAAAAAATTAAAAATAAAAAGATATTTGAACAAAATCAACTTGTTCAGAAGTTTTCACCCCCCAGGTCTTAATGCATCTTGTTTTCTTCTGGAGCATCAGTGAATGTTTGAACCTTTTTTAATAGTTGTGTTTGAGTGCCTCAGTTTTCCTCAGTGTGAAAAGATGTCTCTCAAAATCATACAGTTACTGCTGGAAAGGGTTCAAATATGAAGAATCTTTAGGGCATGAAGGATTTTTTTTTTAAACAGTGCTCAGTTTAACTGTTCAGAACAAACAAGGGACTCATGAACAACCATCACAAAAAAAATAATAATAATAAAATAGTCATAGATCACACGTAACCACAAAGAGTTTTATGAACCAAGGGTTCACAAACTTTTGAAGGTTTTTTTTTAATCATTTCAGCTATTGTTTGTCTTGTGGACTGTAAACATATTTTACGTGCAATATCCTACTCAGGACAGTATTAAATAAAAAAAAATTACATGCATTTTGTATTATCTCTAATTTTGTTCAAATTATTCACATTTTCAAAGATTCTGCAAGGGGTTCACAAACTTTTGCATGCCATTGTGTATGTACACATCACATTTACATTTATTGGACGCTTTTATCCAAAGCGACTTACAATTGCTATATATACGTCAGAGGTCGCACGACTCTGGAGCAACTAAGGGTTAAGTGTCTTGCTCAGGGACACATTGGTGTGTCTCACAGTGGATTCGAACCCGGGTCTCTCACACCAAAGGCATGTCTTATGTGTCTTATTTGTCTTATCCACTGCGCTAACACCACCCCCATGAAATAACATCACATGGCATCACCTACTGATAAACACATACATTTTTTTTGAATTGTGTGTTATTTAACCATGTATTACTATGTCCTTGGAAGGATTTTATTTTCAAAACATTAAAATGCACAAATTCAGGTTACTTCTCATGTATAAGTAATGCTGGGATTCCCAAACTCTTTTACTTTTACTTTTGGTTAATGTTCACATAACATGCAAGTAAACATAAAATGTAAAAAGAAATTTGCAAGGTTTTTTATTTTGATTGATGCTATTTAATATATATATATATATATATATACTTTAATCTAATGTCATGTTTCATGTTAATAATGAATGGAACACATTTTCTTACTCTTTGTATTTTTATATCAATATGATACAATTTTATCCAGCTTAAATCAATGTGATAAATGGGTTAGTTCAAAAGTTACCTAAAAGTAACCAAAAAGTTAGTCTGATTATATTAACTAAAATGGATCACATCATTAATTATAATTTGTGTCATGTTGTTTGGAATCAGTAACAAACTACAATTTGTAATAGTAATCTACCCAGCTCTGTTCCAAACCTTTATGACTTTATCATATTAGTCTGTCTTGTCCATAACATTAAGAATCAACAGTAGAAACAATATCAGGTTCAATAGAGACCATGTGAAGGTGAAACGAGCAATTAATAAGATATGTGGAAAAGAAAGTAATGGTGGGAAAATGAGCAGTCGACAGTGACCCGGCTCACTAAGTATGGAAATTGAAAGCTGTAAATTGATAGCAGTTTTCATCAGCACCTCCTCTGGGTTTGGCAGGAGGTCCTGACCGACCCCTTGAGTTTACAGTGGGACAGAAGGTGAACCGCATCTGCTTTATATTCAGGATATGTATCTTATGGGACACGGCTGTAAATCCTAAAGTTTCAGTGCTGGATTAGTTTTTTGCTACTGAGTGAAGGAAGTTTGGAAGGGCAGACCGCTACAGGGATTAACTCATTAGCAATTTGTTTTTATAGCACTATGAATCATGGGATTGAAGGCGGTGATAAGCTTAAGGAAGCAGACAGACACTGCAGGAATAATTGTAAAACTCACCCTCACACTTTGTTTGCAAGTGTTTTTGTATTATTTTTTACCTCCTTGCATCAGCACTGGTTGGGTGAATCCAATGAAACTTGTCAAGAACAAAACAAACAAAAAAAAGTTATTTTAATTCTATTTTCATGGCACACTGAAATGTTCAGAAAAATCTCTCATTCTCATTAATAAATAAATTAATAAACAAACAAACAAACAAACACACTATTATTTAAATATTAAAGTGATTTTTTTTTTACATGAATCACTTTAAACATTTTTATATCTTCAAATATATATATATATATATATATATATATATATATATATATATATATATATTGTTTTTTTTCTATATATAAAAGTCCTTGAATATTAATCTGTATTTTGTCTTTAGAGTTTCATGTCAAAAAATGCCTGGACATATCTTTAGGTGAAATTCCCCAACACTGACACATGGATACCTGAACAAACGGACCTTATTTGGTGATCATTATTGCCATTTCTACATCTTTTAATTATAAACTTGATCTGAACTCTGTGAATTAAGCTCAGTTTAATTTCCTTGCCATAGAAATTAAACTGGACTGTGACGGAGTTCAAGTCATTAAATCTGTGAAGGTAGAGCTGATTAGAACAAGACATCACAGTGTCTTTAGGTCAAAGATAGACGACACACAGATTTAAAGACACACACACACACACACACACACACACACACACTTTGAGTTACTGTCTCTGCATACGAGTGGTTATCATTACCCTCTTCACTAATAAGTAGATACTAGAGCCTCATCTCTATATAGGAAACCGTATCAAATCAGACAGCCTCGTTTAAAGAAGATTAATTTGAAAACGGGAGAGGCCTTACGTCATAGCGTAATACAACCAAAAGGCATTTAAACTTATCCTGCTAAAATTACCACACTGCGAGAAACATCCACTGCTGATTAATAGGGTCTTATTCTGATGGACAATGCTTTTTACTACCTGATTTAAAATGAAGCTCATGACAAATGCAGTTATTTCGAAACAATATTTATGGAATTAAAACTGTTTCCAAAACTGCTCTGAGCTTTATCCGCTACAACACAGCACACAACTAAAAATCAAAGGTCAAGTAAAAAAACAGCAGTCTGCAATACAATCTAAGGTCTGTTAACCCACCTTAAACTGCGGAGGTCTTCTGGCCCAGATTCACTGACAGTATCAACATGTGAGATGTTTTATTCATGCTTCTGCACTGAGAGATTCAAAGAAGGTCAAAAGTCCTAAAATACCATGCATTACAAAATGCTCTGACACTGAAAACTTTAAAAAGAGAGAAACACACAACTGATATAATGTTAACAGTCGATCCCAATACTACAGAGCCCCGTACATGACATGCAAGAAGAAATAAATAAATTGTGTGTACGATTTACTAATTTGTTCCCTCAATGTAATAAAACGTGCACACAATTACTCTTTTGTTCCCTCAATTTGCTAAATCATGCACACAATAATTAATTTGTTCTCTCAATTTATAAATCGTGTGCACGATTTAGCAAATTGAGGGAAAGAATTCGTAAAATGTGTGAAAAATGTATAAATCGAGGGAACGAATTAGTAAATCGTGTGCACAATTTATAAATCAAGGAAACTAATTAGTAAATCGAGCAGACAATTTAGAAATCGAGGGAACAAATTAGTAAATCATGAGCACAATTTATAAAACAAGGGAATTAATTAGTAAATCGTGCACACAATTTATAAATCCAGGCAGGCAAATGCCACCCTAAAAGAAAGCCTTGCCACTCCAGTTGGCAGCAACGAATTAAAGGTTATGGCTAATTTGAAAGTTTAAGAGCGCAAATCTTTCGTGATTCGTGATCCCGCTCCGAACTCCCGAACTGATTCAAATGATTTTCGATCCCACTCCGAACTCTCGAATTGATTCAAATGATCCGCGAAGCCGCTCCGAACTCTCGAACTGATTCAAATGATTTGCGAACCCGCTCCGAACTCCCAAACTGACTCAAATGATTCGCAATCCCGCTACGAACTCCCGAACTGAATCAAATGATTCGCGATCCCCAAACTGACTCAAATGATTCGCGGACCCGCTTTGAACTCCCAAACTGACTCAAATGATTCGCAATCTCCATAACTGACTCAAATGATTCGCGATCCCCCTACGAACTCCCGAACTGATTCAAAGGATTCGCGATCCCCATAACTGACTCAAATGATTCGCGATCCCGCTACGAACTCCCGAACTGATTCAAATGATTCGCGATCCCCATAACTGACTCAAATGATTCGCGAACCCGGTTTGAACTCCCAAACTGACTCAAATGATTCGCGATCCCGCTACGAACTGCCGAACTGATTCAAATGATTCGCGATCCCCATAACTGACTCAAATGATTCGCTATCCCGCTCAACTCCCAAACTGATTCAAATGATTCGCGATCCCCATAACTGACTCAAATGATTCGCCATACCGCAACGAACTCCCGAACTGATTCAAATGATTCGCCATCCCCAAACTGACTCAAATGATTCGCGAACCCGCTCCGAACTCCCGAACTGATTCAAATGATTCGCGATCCCCAAACTGACTCAAATGATTCGCGAACCCGCTCCGAACTCCCGAACTGATTCAAATGGTTTGTGATCCCCAAACTGACTCAAATGATTCGCGAACCCGCTTTGAACTCCCGAACTGACTCAAATGATTCGCGATCCCGCTCCGAACTCCCAAACTGACTCAAATGATTCGCGATCCCCATAACTGACTCAAATGATCGCGATCCCGCTACGAACTCCCGAACTGATTCAAATGGTTTGCGATCCCCAAACTGACTCAAATGATTCGCGAACCCGCTTTGAACTCCCGAACTGACACAAATGATTCGCGATCCCGCTCCGAACTCCCACACTGACTCAAATGATTTGCGATCCCCAAACTGACTCAAATGTTGTTGTTGTTCCTATAAAAACAGACTTAAGCCATCAATTGCCTTTAAAATGGCTTAAAATGCATTATATAAAAAATAATGAGGCAATATTGATTGGTTAATAATAACACTGTTAAAATACATAATGTAGGCAAATACAAAATAAACAATTTATGTACATGCTATTACAAATGCCATGTGATTGCTGCTGTTACTCTTACAGGACAATCAAATCCTTGTTTAGGCTACTGACCAAACATTTCATTCAAATATTCACTTAATCTTTCATTTTTGGCCACCTTTTTGCTATAGATGACACAGGCTTTATAATTTCTTCAACAAAAAATTTGCATATCACAACCCTTACAAAAATAAACCATGGTTTTATCATAGTAAAACTGCTTAGTTTCCTTTTGCATGATTTCTGAATGCTTGAGACTATAAAATAAATTAGAGTCATAATAAAGTTATAGCCACAGGTAAATGTCAAGAGCTACAATTGTCATTTGTAAATAATACAATTTATTCATTTAGTTTTTTATTTGATTAAAGTTATTTTTTCACCCCTATAGTAGGTTTTTTCCATCATCATATTTGAGGAAGGGGGACACAACAATAAATCCTGCTTATGGGAACCCTTAAGGTGTTGTTATACACGTCTCTGGGAATGTGTGCTCTACTACACACACACACAAACTGAAGCACGCATGTTGTTTTCAGCTCTTCACTATATTGATGAGAGGATTTCACCATTTAATTTGATAAAACTACTTGTGTCTATAATGTTTATTTATTAATTATTATTTTCAGCTAATAAAACCTATGCTTCAGGAACCATATAACATCTAAGGCTAAACGTAGCTCTTGACTGGTTGAGTTAGATGGTAATTAACACTAAACAGTAGAAAATCAGTTGAGTCTCCCCAGCTGTAAATGTCATTGGCTGTTAAAATCTTGTGTTTCTTATAATAAATTGACATATTGATAACACTGAACCTTTTATAATGCTCTTAATGACATGTTGATGCATACTGTATGCATTAGTGTGTGTGGTGCTTATGGGGTATGGTCACTTATTCCTTATATGAACTGTTTCAAATGCAATACATTGATTGCATGAAATTACGTTTGTAAATGATAGCCTGTGTCCTTTTGTAGTGTGCACATATACTATTTATCATCAAACTGTGATAACTGTGACTAAATTCAGTATATATACGTCTGCCATGTGTTGCCACCCCTCAAAAATTCCTGCCCCCTTCTCGCCACCCCATCAATATTTTTCTAGATCCACCCCTGAATCCAGGGAAAAAATTAGTAAATTGTAAGCAAAGTATATATTGAGGGACCAAATTAGTAAACCGAATTATTAAATAACACTCTACATTAACAAACAATGTGAAATGTAATACAGATGGATACTATTACTTTTGAAATATTACATTTAAAGACTAAAGACACTTAAGATTTGAAACTACTGCAGTGCAATGAAATCAACAAACATTTTCTCCTACAGTTGGTTACAGGTATAACATGCCTGATGTTTTGGTCACCTTTATGCTGATTTTGACCTGTGAGGGACTGGGAGCTCTCGAACTAAATCTAAAATATCTTAAACTGTGTTCTGAAGATAAACAGAGGTCTTACTGGTTTGGAACTACATGAGGGTGAGTTATTAATAACATAACTATGATTTTTGGGTGAACTATCCCTTTAAGATACAGGCATGTTTACATTCTTCTGCAAATTTTCGTGGGTGAAATCAAGTGATTCCTCATGAGGGGCAAGATTTCCTCACAGAGATCTGGTATTGCGTTCAGCTGGTCTTGAAAACGTGTCACGTTTACAAAAAGAAAGCTGCTTGTTTGAAATAGACATTTTAGTTTTTTTGCCCACAAAATTTCGTTAATGCGACAGTGCTTTACGTGACCCATCAACACTTTGTTGCTGTGGAAACAGGTGGTCTCTAGGATACAAACCAGTGGACAGATGGTTGAGGTCACCTCCTGGGTTCACCTGTAGTGGCATCTCCTCGCTCCTCTTTGAAAAGCAACCCACGACTGAACTGGGAGTCTGGTGTCCCACTGACTCATTCGGTGATCCCGCTGTCTCTGTGTGCGTCTCTTGACATCGCTCAACTCATTCCACATTGCTGGCTGGAAGACTGTTCATTAGGAGCCCATATGTTGCTGAAGTGATGCAGCCTAGAGCCCGCCGCACATTTCTTTCACACATTTTAGTCAGCTTCTCTCATCCCTTCTGTCACTCGCTCCCTCTGGAGAGAAAAATGCCATCACAGCTCTGATGACAGGAGAGTCCAGCCAGACACCTTGATGGGAATTTTCCCTGGTTCTACAGGTCTCAGTCTCCCACTGGTCATTATTAACACATGCACACACACACACACACACACACACACACGCTCTTGAGCATGAGTATTGCCCTAGAATCGCCAATTTGTTTCTGTTCAAATCGGTCGTCTTAAAAAAATGATGAGTTAAAGAAGGAAAGATGTGTCCTTGAGCTTTCTTGCCTTTGATTTAAATCGTTCACATCACTTTACATCAGCAAGGTTAGATTTATTATTGTACATACAGAAGCCAATTTTTACTTGCGTTCAGTATATATACCTTGGGATACTCTTACATAAATGTTGAAATTCATCCTCTACCCTCCAGGCCATGTTCAGCAACATCAAACATACATTTTGTTGTAGTTCTATCAGGGTTCAGCTGCCAATAGCTGCACAGCTAGTGTTATTTTCACCTGGGTGTCAATAGTTGAAATATTTGATATATTTATGCACACTATGATTTTATAAATATATATATAAATTTATAAATGGAAAGAGAGATGAAAAATACACTTGAACATTACGTCAGAAAACAAACATTTACCTTTGATATGAGTAGCAGTGCGGTGCAGATGGAGCTCAGCTTGGTATTGGCCTCGGGTGAAATGCATCTAAACAAGACGTTCAATCAATCAGACAAACGCTGTGTTCTCCAGAGAGAGAAGCAGGATGGAAGAAATGGTGTGATAGATTATATTTGTTCTTGAGGACTGAGTGCACTCAAAATAGGGTTATTCCAGCCATGTGCCAAACTTCTACACATTGGGAACACTGCAGTTTGCAGTTTCACACTGCAACTAAAATATAGCACCATCAAGTAATTTCACAAGTACATGCATAAAGAGAAATACTAAAAACAACTAGATGTTTTCTTGCTAAAGTTACATATGCTATACACAGTGAAATGTTTTTTGTGACAAACACCTCTGAGAGCTATAGGATATAAGTAAAGCATACAGGCTCAAAATATAACCTGCTACATTCATAAATAGAAATGAGTTTGCAAAAGAACAAAAACTGTACACTTAAAAACAAAAACTAAAAAGTTCACTAAAATACAAGTAAAAACATAAAAGCAGAGCAAAAATAATAGCTACTGTATTGAATCTTGATTCCACTACGAAAAATAAGGTGATTAAGACTTTTTATCTCACAATTCTGAATTTTTCCTTCTCCAGTCGAGAGTTTATCTCACAATTCAGTTTTATCTTACAGTTGTAACTACAGGCTTACAAACTCCCAATTTGTTTTTTTTTTTCTCTGAAATATGAGTTAACATCTGACAATTCTGACATTTTTCCACAAATTTTTTAAAATTCTAAATGTACACCTCAAAATTATTATTTTTTTGCAACTATTTATCTCTTTATTCTGTGGCAGAAATGCATTACTCCTTGCATGAGTTGACAAAAAAAGCAAGATGCATTTTAAGCCAAAGACATCCAATGTCAGAAAGCAAGCAGAAAAAAGGCATTGTTATGTATATGGTACCACCATTCTAGAAAGTGCTAACAAGAACACAGTACCAATATAACAAATACATTTAATTGAATGCATGACAAATTCATACTTGGCTGGATTTTTACAATATACTGTAGATAACTGAGAAGTATTGAACTATGCTAGGAAAATGCATGTTGAGCCGACACTTGAGAGTGTCTATTTCAATAAAAACGTGTTACATCTTGTCTCTCTATTAATGAAACACAAAGTCCTGATTTAAAAACCCTTCAGTGAAAGCATTAAACAGTGCATTCTCATTTGATAAGGGCTGCTGAAGTGCTGTTGTGCATATTAATTGGATATTAATTAGCTCTAGCTCTCTTGTCTCTAATGTGCTTATGAAGTGACAGAGGGGAGATGTGGGGTTGTTCTGTCCTTATACGCTGGGGCTTTTGCAGTGCTCACTTCATGTGCTGTGCACAAGCAACGGGGATGAACACAGCCTAGTGAAGATTGTCAGGAAAAGCAGATTGAAGAACTTGAGAGAGCTTCACAAGGAGTGGACTGAAGCCGGAGTCAGCGCATCAAGAGTCACAACACTCAGACGTTTTCAGGAAAAGAGCTACAGGTTTCACATTCCTAGAACTATGCCACTCCTGAACTAGAAAAAAAAAACGTCAGAAGCATTTCACTTTGGGGTAAGGAGAAAAAGAACTGGACTGTTGCTCAGTGGTCCACAGTCCTCTTTTCAGATGAAAGTAAATTTAGCATTTCATTTGGAAATCAAGGTCTGGAGTCTGTAGGAAGACTGGAGAGACACAGAATCTAAAGTCCAGTGTGAAGTTTCTGAAGTCAGAGATGATTTGGGTGCCGTGACATCTGCTGGTGTTGCTCCATTGTGTTTTATCAAGTCCAAATGCTTCCATCTGATGACAAGCTTTATGGAGATGCTGAATTCCTTTTCCAGCAGGACTTTAGCACCTGCCCACAGAGTCAAAACCACTTCCAAGTGGTTTGCTGACCATAATATTACTGTGATTGATTGACCAGCCAACTTACCTGACCTGAACCTCATAGAGAATCTATGAGGTATTGTGAAGAGGAAGATAAGTAACATCTGACAAACTATACAGAGGAGCTGAAGGCCTAACGTGCCACAGGATGATCCCCTCCATGCCACGCCACACTGAAGCAGTCATTCATACAAAAGGAGCCCCAACCAAGTGTTGACTACATAATCAAACCTGCTTTGGAGATCTTAAACATTTCTATTTTGTAAATATTTTTGGTTTGATCTTGAAAAAATATTAGATTTCTTTTTAAGATACCGAATTTTTTATTTTCTTAAGCTGTAAGTCAGAAACATCAGAAAAAAGAAAAAAAAACTTCTAGAATAAAACTAGAATATAAGAAAGTTTGGTTTTCTGAATTAAACTTAAATTAACTTTTCCATGATATTCAAATTTTTTAGATGCACATAAACGTATGCATATATAAAAAAAATTACACCAAAAGAATTTGAACAGTAAGATTTTAATGCTTTTTGAAGAATTCTCTTCTGCTCACCAAGCCTGCATTTAGTTGATCCAAAATATAGCAAAAGCAGTAATATTGTAAAATATTTTTACAATTTAAAATAACTGTTTTCTATTTCAAGAACACAAAGAGAGTAACAGGAAATAAAGTGGAAGAGAGTGACCATGGACTGCTGAGACACAAAGCGTCTGTGCGTGAGAGAGTCTGCAGTGATGCTGCAAAACTGCAGAGCCGTCCCAGCCTGCATGACTCAGAGCCGCGTGTCACGCTGACGTGAGGGGGAATCGAAACAGCACCGAGAGCTGACAGAAGCCGTTTCTCTTCAGACGCAATGAAAATCTAATGCACATCACACAGATTTCAGTCACTTGCTCACACACACACAGAAAATATGCATGATACAATAATAGTTCATCCAAAAATGACATTTCTGTCATTATTTACTTACTCTTGTGTCTGTTTTCTAAGATTTCATATTTTTGAATGTTTTTGAAAGAAGTCTCATCTAACAAGGCGGCATTTATTTGCATTTATTATTTTCCAGATGCAAAGCTGAATTTTCAGCATCACTGCTCCAGTCTTCAGTGTCACATGATCCTTCAGAAATCCTTCTAATATGCTGATTTGCAGAAACATTTCTGATTATTATCAATGTATTTGATGAATAAAATAATGATTTAGGTGGTAGTATATCAGTTTCCACAAAAATATCAAGCAGACAAAATGTTATCAACATTGATAATAACGAATGTTTCTTGACCAGCAAATCAGCATATTACTGAAGACTGGAGTAATGATGCTGAAAATTCAGCTTTGCATCTCAGGAATAAATTACATTTCAAAATATATTCAAATAGATAACAGTTCTTTTAAATTGTAATAATATTTCACAATATTACTGTTTTCAAAAACTGAATTATTCTAACCTTTTGACCAGTACTGTATGGCTTCAGAAGAGTTGTAAAATAGCACACAAGAAATAAGGACTACATTTATAACTTGTCTACGGTGGTTTTTCTTTTCAGGGGCTCTACCGTGTGCGTGGTCACTATGGGTCAGGGTTTGGCACTGCAGAACAAAACGTTCCCCTTTAGAAGTGAAACCCAAACACATCCGGGCCTGATGTGCACGTTCCAGCTGCTCTGATAAAGCTTTGCCAATCCCATCATGAAAAGCAGATTCATCAGTTTTACGAGACACTTCATGCCCAGAGGGTTTCAGAGATTTAAACTGCACTACATAAACCCAGAGGACAAAGATTTACAGGAAAGTGAGATGAGTCACGATTACAGTGAATGAGGGGACTGTAATAGGTGCAGGCATTGCTGTCTGCTTTGATTTGTAACATTGTGATCGCAAAGGGATTTTCGAGGTGAAAACCTCTCTCACGTGTACACGCATACACGATCTCACAGGAAATTAGAGTCAGAACGCTGACTCGCATGCAGAATCAGAGCTCCAGTGTGCAGTCTGAGTGCATTTCACTAGAAACACCTTTAGTTAAAGACTTACATCTTAGTTTCTTCTTGTTAAAAGCATGCAACAATGTTTTACAGGAATGGTTCAGCCAAATCGCAAAGTTTAGTTATCATCTTTTTACTGTCATGTTGTTCCAAACATGTAGGAGTTTCTTTTTTCTCTGGAAAGCAAAATTAGATATTAGGCAATATAAGTATATTAGTAATATATTTCTATATACTGAATGGAGATGGATGTCAAACAAAAAATGTTATATAAATATATAATAAATATATGTATAATAAATAGTTCATATAAACAAATATATGCACAATATGATCTTAATATAATTAGATTATCACCATTAGGTTAGCATAATACACTTGCAAAATTTTGGTGCAGAAATAAATTTCACTCAGAAACTGCTAGTAATATAAACAAGTATATCCACAAATAATGATGTGTACAGGAGCCAATGGAAGCCCGTTTCTACCACTGAATAAAAAATAAATATTTGGTAACAAGGTAAATGCAACTTTTTATCTCACAATTCTGACTTTTTCTCTCAGAATCGTGAGTTCATCTTGTAATTTTTACTTTATAACAAACAATCGCAAGTAAAGTCAGAATTGCTATAAAGTCACAATTCTGAGGGTTTTTTTCTCGCAATTTGAGTTTATATCTCGCAATTCTGACTTTCTTTTTTTATCACAATTGTGAGTTATAAAGTGTTAATTGCGAGATATAAACTCACAATTCTGAGAAAAAAAGTAATAATTGTGAGATAAAAAGTTGCAACTACTTTGTTTTATTTTTTATTCAGTGGTGGAAATGGGCTTCAATAGGAACCACAGAGTAAATAATTATTTATTAAAAAATTTAATTGCATCCAGTATATTTCACAATTTGACACACTTTGTGACTGACTATGTTTCACAACTGCAACTATGTCCATGTGATTTTACATCTCAGAACTGCAGCTTTATTTGTCATAATGTGACTTTACATATCAAAGTTAAAACTTTGTCATATGAATTTATATTTGACAACTGCAACTTTATTCCTCAGAGCTGCAACACAATGTGACTTCACATATCATAACTGGAAATTTACAGTAATTTTCATAATTGCAACTGTCACAAATGACATTATATTTTTCATAATTGCGATAATTTATAATTTATTTCTCATTAAGTTTCCAGTGTGACTTTACATGTCACAATAGCCCCTTTATTTAATAACTGCAATTTTTATGTCACAGTTTGACTTTACATATCACAGTTACAAACTAAAGGGATAGTTCACCCTAAAATGAAAATTCTGTCATTAATTACTCTTATGTCGTTCCAAACCTGTAAGACCCAACACAAATTAAGATATTTTTAATGCATTCCGAGAGCTCTCTGACTCTCCCACAGAATGCAGGGAGCCTTACACGATCAAGGCTCAGAAACTATGAAAATACTTTTTGTGCGTAAAGAAAAATAAAAATTTTGTTCAACAATTCATCCCCCCAGCGTCACCTTATACCGCCATTTTGGAGAGTATCACATACGTAAACAACATATGCAACCCTATAGTATGTATGCGGATATGTTGTTTAAATTCGGATCAAAGCGTAAACAACGTAAACCGCGAAAATATCTTAATTTGTGTTTCAAAGACGAACGAAGGTCTTATGGTTCTTATCATTGTGGGGTGATTTCATGTTTTAAAATGTTACTTTACATATTCACGATCGCAACTTTGTCACAATCTGACTCTACATGTCACAATTGCAGCTTCACGTCTCATAATTGCAATGTTTTTGCAGTTGCTATTTTTTTCTTAGAATTCTATATGGTAACATGTGACTTTATATCTCACAATTGCAACTTTATTTGTTTGAACTGCAACTCTATGAGTCACAATTTCTTATTTAAAACTCTATCTCACCCTTTGAATGGTCAGTAGACTGGCTGGGTAACAACATGCATCAAAATATCGTCTTTTGTGTTCAACTTTGTGTCATTTTTGAAGCTTGACATTCTTCCTTGTGGTTGCATTTTATGGTTTCATCCTATAGAAAAGAGCAGCCTGAACAGGCAAAATATGTCATTTTGGTAACACTTTAGTATAGGCTACAATTCACACTAATAACTAGTTGCTTATTAGCATATCTATTATTAACATATTGGCTGTTTATTAGTGCTTATAAAGTACATATAATGCATGACATCCATAATCCTACCCAATACCTTAAACTTAACAACTACCTTATAAACTATTAATAAGCAGCAAATAAGGGGTTAATTGAGGCAAAAGTCATAGTTAATGGTTAGTTAATATCGAGAATTGGACCCTAAAATAAAGTGTGACCGTCATTTTGTGTTCTATGAAAGTAAAAATAAAAAAATGTATACAGATTTGAATATGATCTTAAATCTCTAGTGATATCTTAAATTTCATCATTAACTCAACAGTGATTACACAATCTTCAATTATCTAAAATGAAAAACATGGCTAGATTATTTAGCTGTCTGAATGTCTCGGTCACGCTCATTCCCTGTCTTTTTCTCTCGTTTTCTTCGAATCTGGGAGACAGGCTCAAGCCGTGTGACCTTTTCTGTGGAAGTCACAGCTGATAGTCATGTCACTGTGATCAATACCTCGTAATGCATTTCTCACGCTGCTCTTTTATCTGTCTCTCTGAAGGCTCTTTGTCCCTGTGTCCATCTGCAGAGATTCCCTCCTCGCTCTGACACAACACTAATAATGAAGCATTTCATCTGCACTCGCTTTAAATTTTGCAGGAACTCCATGCAGCCATGTGACAGGATGCCTGTCATGTTCGGTTAAGGCTGATGTGTAAATGCTGGCTCACAAAAACACCTAAATCCCTGAAGATCTAGAAGAAATCAGTAGTTACTACATGATAAAACACATGTGGACTAAATTAAATTCATACTAAACACAGCCTATGTGAAGAAAAGAAAAGAAAAGAAGAAGAAATAACAGTGGACTAAAAGATTATTTGCCAATACAGTTATTTCTAAGTATATTTAACATTTATTAAATATTTGTAATAAAAAATTCTATAAAAATATATTATTATAGGTTGTGCATTTAAAACATATATATATGTGTGTGTGTGTGTGTGTGTGTATATATATATAATAAAGGAAATATAGCTATTTATTACAGACATTACATTACATTATATGTAATTACTATAATTTCTGTAATAAATATTTTTTTTTTTTTTTTTATTATTTAAGAAATATTATATATATATTTGTTCAAACTTACAAACTACAGCACATACACACACTCACACACACACACTAAAAGCTAAATGATTATTCGGGACCTTGCAGCCAAAATATAGTAACAGGACAGAAATGTGAATAATTGCTTGAAATTTTTCCACAACTAAATTGTTTTTCTGGAAAACCATCATAATTCTGTACTGAATTACAAATCTTCAAAGTCAAAGCCACTAGCACAAATCTTAATTAAATTCTATTAAAATAAACAGTTTGTGAAGGGACACAACATCAGCTTTATCTGTCGGTGATGTTAACTGCAAGTAATTTAATTCATTGCAGTGAAGATAGACTGTTACCAATGTTTACAATCCTTGTTATTCCCATTTGTGTTGTGCAGATTGATATTCTGCTGAACTGAAGCAAAACACATGATAAAATCAGCACAACAAACAGAAGAAAGTCCTCAGTTACTGACACAGCAGATTTCAGCTAAGCTGCTAGCTGTTAATTGCTGCTTAACAACCGTCACATGAACCATTCCAGCTCTTATCTTATCTTCAATCACAGACAATCAGACGGTTGCTTCGTATGCAAAATATATTCAGTTTTTGACTGAGATATAGCTGTTGACTCATCGGTATTAGTGGTGATTGCCAAGTCAAGCATCGTTATTACTATTGCTCGTACTTTGTATTAGGGACTCTTATGAACCCTGCAACTCCTCATATTATGCTTGACTTACAATTTCTGCCTGTCAGATGACAAAAAAGCAATAGATTTACATTTCAAGTAGAGTTCCAATCAATGCCCCAAAAACTACATAGGAACATCCCATCAACTACCCAGAATACACACGTTTAATATTTGATGACATATGTTATTTCACATATGCATATGCTTACATATACAATCGCTTGTTTCTGCTGCTTCTTCACAGTGTTTTGATTCAAAGATTCAATACGCTTTCAGAAGATGTGCAATTGCACCTCCTACTGTATAACAGTGAACACACAGAAAGATCAATATTCCAACAGTGGTTGGGAAGCGTTCTCGCAAAAATGATGGACAATTCTGTTAATGGCGGGGAAGTGATATCTAATAAATGATGGAAAATTCAGTCAAAATCCTTGTGTGTAAACATAGTTGGTAATAAAGCTCTTTCTGACTTCTAATTCATTAATGATGTTTCATAAATGACAGAAAATTCCCTCATAGGTAGAAAGACCAATCAAACAATGGCAGGAAGCATTATCCCATAGATGAGGAAAAATTCAGTTAATAGCAGGAAACACTATCTCATAAATTACGAAAAATTCTGTCAATGGCAGGAAGCGTTATCTCATAAATTACGAAAAATTCTGTCAATGGCAGGAAGCGTTATCTCATAAATTATGAAAAAATTCTGTCAATCGCAGGAAGGGTTATCTCATAAATTCTGGAAAATTCCATCAATGGCAGGAAGCGTTATCTCATAAATGATTACAAATTCCATCAATGTTGGAAGGCATTATCTCATAAATGGTGGAAAATTCTCTAAATGGCAGGAAGCATCGTCTCATAAATTATTAAAAATTTAATCAATGGTGGGAAAGTTTTGTCTTATAAATA
The DNA here is from genome assembly GCF_003368295.1 of Carassius auratus. Lineage (NCBI taxonomy): Eukaryota > Metazoa > Chordata > Actinopteri > Cypriniformes > Cyprinidae > Carassius > Carassius auratus. The sequence continues at coordinate 8,599,840 of NC_039265.1, read as the reverse complement.
CTGAAAAGTTATTTTAATTGTGAGGAAACATTATCTCATAAATTCTTAAAAATTTCATAAATGTCAGGGAAGCATTATCTCAAATTACTGAAAATTCCATGCATGTCAGTCACCAATGAATGTAAAAATAAACCTATTCTTGATTTGTGTAAATGCAGCACTCTGACATGTAGTACTGTTGCGCTTCAGGCATCCTGAGTTCATCTCCCAACTTACAGACCTTTCCTGACACCACTCCAATGTCTCTTTCCCCATTCGCTTCCTGTCCACCTACTGTCCTATCTAAATAAATGCATAAATGTCAAAAATAAATATTTAAAATGGATGCAAAAACAACTGTATTAACATGAACTAATTTTCAAGGTGACCTACAATTAGTTACGGTTACAAAAATGCAAAACCTGGACCTGCTATTAGCTATAAAATATAGCACGATTGTAAATATGAGTTTAAAAACAATAAACCTGATGAGTATGTCATTAAGATTCTCCATTAAGACTGTCAATCACAGACATGTCAAACACACACGGCTTTGTGTTTGTGTAACGTAATCACGTGTGTGATAGCATGACGGCCGAACACCCGCTACGCTACGTGAGATGAGAAATAATAAGTTAAGAATGAAGATTAACAGTCTTTGATTTAGCCGTTCCCCATCCACCCACCTTGAGAAAACTTTAATCACCAAAGGTTAAAGAATATTAAAATTGTGCTGCAGTAAATTAGCAGGAGAAAATTGAGTCATCCACGTGGATTTTAATACGGAAAGATGAGGAGCGCAAGAGGAATCACGGGGGAATCTTTTCCGTCATGACAATTTACTGAAGAAGAAAAAAGAAAGAAATATTGGACAAAATCTTTCTCTGCAATATCTGCCTAAAAGCAGGTCTCGCCTCCCCTTCATGCAGTTTGGACAGGATTCATTAGGTCATTTCACGACCTTCCAGTGCCGCCCATATCTCAGCTTCAGCGCTGATAAAGAGCAACTCGGAACAAATAGGATTTTTTTGCGGCACACGGTCCCCTGATGAAACGCATTTGTTTCACCCGGCCTCTATCTGTTCCTCCAGAGATGGAGACAAGGAGAGAGAGAGGGGGATATTCTAGGTGTTATCCCTGTGTCACAGTGCCAGTGCTCATTCTGGGAAATGTAATTATCGCCGCCAACAGTCTGAGGATCTGTGTGGGTCACAAACACCGGCTAATGCAACACTCCTCGTCCTCCCCCTCCCAGAGTCTGTACCCTATACTTCCATCATTAAAACACACAAAGAAAAAGAAAATACAGTTTAAATATAATCGTAAACTTAAATCTGAAAACTTAAGTTAAAAATTATCAATAAAACTAAAATTCCAAACATTTAGAAAATCTTTAAATCTTTAATATTTAATGAAATTACATTTAAATAATTAAAGTCAAATAAATAAAATACATCCTGTGGAAGAATCTTGAGTTCATTTGGGAAAGTTCTTCTTAAATGAATCAAGTGTTAATTAATCTTGTTTAGCCGTCATTACTATCACAGTGCTGTATCCCAGTTCTGGGATTCAAAAAAACACATCAATGACCTGAAGCCCACATGAGCGGGCCTGCGTGAGCGTGATCCCCACGGACGGAGCCCAGCCACACACCACTGTTATTAATGAATTGTCAGGCGAGGTAATGAGCTCTGAGCGTGGAATCCTTGCTGAGCTGCTGAAGAGATGTGAAATATGTGCTGGCTGAAGTAAAGTGACTGTCAGCAATACTGCAGGACACGGAGCAGAACGACCTCTCTATACACTCCCACAAACGTATTCTCTTTAACCTGGCCTGATTTGTTTCGGGTACAGTGGCAATTTATCTACGTCTTTAGATATGGACAGACAGCGCTTGTGTATGTGTGTACCATGTTTGTATGGTCAGCAAGAAAAAAGACTGAAATATCTGATAAAACTTCTCCTTTTCCAAGTTTTTTTCTATCAATTTTCCTAGTGACTGTTAATTGATAATGAAATGTACTATATTTTATTTAAATGTAAATATATTTTAGTTCAATAATAATAATATAGTAATTAGTAATTGTAATAAAATGTATTTAATTAATTAAATGTACTATATTTAAAGATTACATTTCAATATATTTAAATATAATACATTTTATTACAAATTAATTGTAATTGTAATAAAACATTTTAATGTATTTTAATAATATAATGAAATATTGAAAAAGTATTTAAATAATATTTAAATAATTATATATTTATATTATATATATATATATATATATATATATATATATATATATATATAATTTAAATAATAAAAACTATTTAAAAAAAATAATATAAATTTGATACGATATGACCCCTTAAAATTTATGCAGTAACTTCTTGTTCGACATTTATACAAATTCACCAATCTAACAAAAAATAAAAAATAAACAGGTTTGAACTAAAGTGGCGAATTGTCTCAGTCTAGTTCTTACTTTGTCCTTGTGTCTGGGATCCATCCTTATACATCTCATAGCTGAAGCCTCATGGCATCGAACAACATAATTACAAATCAGGCCTCTCCAAACCAATGCCAGAGAGATGACACACAAGCTGATAAAGATGACACAACGACAGGCCACCGGCTGACAGATTGTATACGCTCATGAATATTCACGAAATTAGGGTCAGACACCTCACAGTAATGCTGGGCTTCTCTCTGAAATAAGACACAAACACACACACACACACACACACACACACACACAGAAACACACATCTCTCTGGAGAGATCAGGAGCGAGGACAGACAAATTGAGAGAACGACAGTGAAAGTGAGAACCTGGTCATTTTCATGCTCTCTCTCCACGTTTTGACTGATGGTTGTTGTGTAATTTAACAGCTCAGTTGCAATGACCCTCGTTATCAGTCCATCAGCTGCACGCTTCCAGAAGGAAGTAATGATTACACAAGCACAAACACGGCTGAATGAAATGGCTCTCTCTTCAATCACAACTGCTCAATCATATTACACAAACATGCGCAGAGATTCCAGTCAATGCATTTAAATCACATGCAATTTTATTATTTACACACACACGTAAATGCACTCTTTATAATGCTCCTCCAGATAAATGTAAAGAGGCGTTTGTGTTATTAAAGCATGTTATTAAAGCAGCTGGCTTGGGAGTGCATGCAGGTTATAATCCAGCGTGCAGCTATAAATAGGTAATTTACCCAAAAATGACAATTGTGACATGATTTTCTCACCCTCATGTCATCAGAACCCTATGAGCTTATTCTGTGGCAGAGAAATTGAGAATTTGTGAAGAAGCATGTTTCATTAGAGTGGAAGATTCAAAATTTAGTCTAAAAAGAAAGAGTTAAAAAGAGTCAATGATTCCCATTTATGTGTGAACTGTTCCTTTAAATTATTGAAATGCAGTGATTAACAAGCCAAGTTTTGTCCTCAAAGAAATATATATCTAGTTAACTTATAATAAATGATGACAGCATTTAACAGTTAACAACTTAAATATATATATATATATATATATATATATATATATATATATATATATATATATATATATATATATATATATATATATATATATATATATATATATATATATATACTGTATATGGTTACAGAAAATTAACATGAAGAAAGCTATACATAGACATCATACATTTAATGCACTAAAACCTGTTTGTTGTGTAGCTGGAATTAGTGCATAAATTAGTGGCAAATAAGATACCAGAATACCATACAGTTTTACTTTTATAGGTTAGATCGTTTGATGCTGTGGAAAACATACTGTAAATGAACTCAAAATCATGGCTGTGTTTCAGAATTTTTACCGTAATATTGGTTTTCATTTACAACAATCCACAAATCTCTAGTGATCCGACTGATTTGGGGACTGACAGTGAATATTCATCTTTAGTAAAACCCAATTATTGCATATAACAACAATAAAGGCCATCTGACTTTATTTTACAGTCAACATGCAAATTTTTTGTATAGCAACAAAATCATTTACAGTTTCCCAAGCAGCAAAAAAAAAAAAAAAACAGTTTAGAGAAAGAACCATTGATTTAAATCAACATACATTTGTACTACAAAAAATGACTTTTCAATTATTAATATTGACTTTTTTCACAGTAAAAAAAAAAACTAATGCATAAACTTGTTTTCTTGGATTGTATATATTTATATTTTACTTATTTATATTTAATAATTTAAGTGAGGAATTCTGCTAGAGCAATATCAAAGTATATTTGAAAAATACATTTTGTTGGAAATTTGGTTTATAAAGTAAACACAGTAAAGTTGAATTGATGGAAAATCACATTTTGGAGTTTTTACTGTTGTACATCACACAATGTGTCACTTTCAGTGTGGACAGATGAATGACTTCTCATCATGTCACACCTGGTTAGGACAGAGACAGAAAGACACAATAATATCAGTTATTTCTAGAAAACCATTCATTAATTAAATTACACTATATTGTTTATGATATTATATACATTTACATTTAAATATAATACATTTAAACAATAGCATTATTATAAAGCAATAAATGTAATCATTTAAATTATTAAATAATAATAATATTAAATTGTAGTTTTAAATAAAATAATCTAGATACATTTTAGATTACTAATTAAATAATTACATTTCCTATATCATTTTTTTAATATAAAAGGTTTAAAATATTTTATTATATTTTAATAACTACACTATATCATTCATATATATATATATATATATATATATATATATATATATATATATATATATATATATATATATATATATATATATATATATATATGAATTAATGATTAATGCATACAAAAAGTTTTTGTTTGCATAATGTATATGTGTGTTCTGTGTATATTTATTATGTATATATTAATACAGATACATACAGTAAATGTAAGTACATATATACATGTCTATATTTATATTCATATAATTCATATTATAAATAAATATATTTAATATATAAACATAAAATATTTTTCTCAAATATATATACATACACGTGTGTATACACATAATAAATATACAGAGTACTCCTACAAATAAGTTGATTCATCTTAAGCATTTGTATCAACAGGATGCACAGGTCACATCTACTTCACATTTGTTGGACCTGCATATCAAGTTTTTCCCGTGCAAAAGACTGCGAGTGATAGCATGAGATAATGCTATTGCTGTGCTTGAGTGGTTATGTGGTAAACAGTGTGTGTGTGTGTGTGTTGAATACAGATGAGGCGCTGATCATTTGCGTGGTGCAGATAAAACGCTCAGTGACTGTGGCATTTAAGCAGGTCAAGAGCACTGACCTCAGCTGCCTAAGACGAGAGGAGAGCAGAAACACACACACTCACAATCTCTCACACTGCTTCTGTTTCTCACAAACACACACACTTTCTCTGTCGGCTTGATTTATTGAGCGTGTTCAGTGTCATGAGTCACTGTAGCCCCTCTATGATGTTTCTCTTTCTGTCTCGATCATCAGTACTGTTTGCATAATAATATTTCACAGATTTGGTCTTTAAAATAATTCCACAAATTAAGAGAAAAAAAACTAGAAAGACTAGAAATACTTAGAATAGGTATGCAGATCTGTATCTGTATAAATCATAAATAGAGGATGCTTACAGCTCACAAACAAGTGATCCAAGTTACTTTTAATTTAATAAATACAATTAGTGAAACAAATATGCATTTCAGAACTCAGCCGTCATCTGTGTCTACACTAACATAATCATAACGTTATATAATATAGACTTACAATTATTTATTTCTTTATATATAAAACACTTATTTATAATAATTACAATATTTATATTTTTTCTATTATTTATATATTACGTTAATTATATATATACAAAATAAATATATATAATTTATCATTAACATTATAATTTAGATATAAATATAATAATAATGCATACAGACATGTATGTAAACTTTCATTTTATATGTACACATATATAACATTACAATAATATTATATGACAATTAATAATATATGTAATTAATTATTATACATAACAAAAAAATTATAAATAAATATGCAGTTATTTGTGTGTATATCATAAATATTAATTATATATTTTAAATAAATAATTATATGTTTTTTATTATTATTTGTGAGTGTATTTAGTGTGTGTATAAAAACATTAATGAAATACTGTATGTGCACAATATATATAGAAATATTTTAATAGAGATATTTATATAAACTATCTATCTGTCTATCTATCAAATGGTGTTTCATGTTGACTTATATTACCTTGCTGAATATGTGAAGTGTCATGAGAAGTTTTTAACCTGCATCTCTGATAGCTCAAATCTGTGACCTTGAGTTATTATGCTTACTTATTGAGTCATAGACTCACTGTTTGCTCACAGCATTTCTAAACCCATCCGTGTTCATCATCTCACTTACAGTATGAACAGGAGACGTGGAGCGCTGATCTGACACTACACCCTCCACACACACAGCGGAACTCCCCCAGTGAGAGACATTTGAGCTACATCTGGTGGTCTCACGCCTCATTGGCTTGATAGAATACTAATAAAAGCCATATGACAACAGCATACCAAGTATGCAATTAATATTCTAAAATATTCTACCGCGGCATGTGGCGGAGACCTGTTAGAGTCACGTTCTGTGCCGGACTGACAGCTCTGTCTGTGTGGCAGCAAAAAAGACGTCCTTATTAACCTTTATTACAGCAGACACCTAAACACATCCACATACACACACAGAGACACTGAAATATACAGTACATTCACTTACACAAACACATATGTGCTTCAAAGCAGACAAGAATGAGTGCATACAAGCTCAGAAAAGCATTCTACTCTGACTGGCTGATTATTTGTGTACTGAGCATCATATGTCAATTTTTGTGCACTGAACCTTAGTTCAACCTTAGTCACATTATAACACCTGGAGGGCAAAACATCTATAGAATTGGAGACCAAGCCTGTCGAATTACTATCTATATCAAGCCACGGATATCTAGGTAACCTCTCAGTATTTCAATCACAAAAACAGTGGGACGTTCTACAGCATTTAACATGAAAAACTTTCGGAAAAACATGCCTAATGTACCAAGACAGTGATAATAAAAGATCAAATGCAATATACAGCTAGCTTACTATAGCCATCTAGTTTTTAAAGAGATAGTTCACCCAAGAATGAAAATTACTCCATGATTTACTCTCCCTCAGTCCATCCTAGGTGTATATGACTTTCTTCCTTCAGATGAACACAGTCTGAGTTAATATATCAGAGTTTCGTGCGTTTATAAGAGAGTGGCATTTTCAGCCGTGCGTAAGACAGGTTTTGAGAACCAGTTTTTGTTTACAGCAAAGGAAAAGCAGTCTCCTCTTGGTTTATAATAAAATCCATTTCTCTTTGCAAATCTCTATTTTGTACTTCTAATTCCTGACTTCTCACCATAGTTGAAGTTAGCCTAAGTCTCCATTCTACATCATCCGCTGGAACACTCTCTCGTGAACACGCATACAACAGTTAATGGAAGCTAGATATTATAGTTTTAAATATGCCTATTATTCTTACACAAATGCATCGCTTTTCTTCAGAAGGAGTTTATTAACTGTGGAGCCATGTGGAGCACTTTTTATGATGGATAGGTGCACTTTTTTGGGGCTTCAAAATCTCAATTAACTGCCATTATAAAAGTTTGGAAGAGCCAGGACATTTTTTATATAACGCTGATGGTACTCATCTGAAAGAAGAAAGTCATCTACACCTAGGATAGCTTGAGAGTTAGTAAATCATGAGGTCATTTTCATTTTTGTGTGAACTACCCCTTTAAGATTTGTAAATGAAATGTGCAAGGCTTCTGTTGTCTTTTTCTCCACAGGAAAACTGTTTTTTAAGGATAGTTGATAAACCCGCTTATCAGTTATGAGCTTGATTGTATGTTTTACTTTAACCTTTTTGTTCAAATTAATTCAATATGTTTATATAATAATGCTATTAGCAGAATCTGGTGAAATCTACATTACCCATGATGCCGAACAGAAAATTCCACCAATAAGAGAGTTGCAGTGCGCAAAGCATGCAATCTTTAGCTCCGCCCACTCCCATAAATACTTAAATATTTGTGTGTGTGTGTGTATATATGTATATATATATATATATATATATATATATATATATATATATATATATATATATATATATATATATATAGTGCAATAAACCTAACATTTATTGTTTCAATATACACAACTTTTATCCAAAACAATTAACAGTTTTTTTTTTTCGATTGTTTTTAATTGGAATTGCAATTCTTCATGGGACTGTAGTTTTTTCCCTCACTAAAACCATTAAGTAAACAGTCTTACACTTTTGTCTTGTCACTTTGTAATGTTGTGATTCACCTTGTAGCTGTCTGGGTTGGTTCACGGATTATGCTTTAACGAAGAAACTTAGTATGGAAAAATGAATAGGAATTTTACCACAGAAACCAGCACTACAGAAAATGATGGACCGTATAACTGTAGAAAAACACTACCTAGATTGCATTTATGGCATCACAGGTAAACTATATTATCCTACCTTCATGTTTTGTCCAATGTTTGAAGGTGGCAATCCCAAAATGCATTATAATAATCCCTGCAAAAAAAAAAAAAAAAAAAGCATAGACAGACATGCAGATTAAATTTTCATTGATTATACATGTAATACATTTGCTAATGGGAAACTACGGAAATCATCTGTTAGCATATAGCATTTACCATTTGTTAAGTTAAGTGCACAAACTGACGGACATTAACAGAGTTGTTTCCGGTGTTACAGTACGTTCCAAATCAGCTAGATGTACATGTTAAATTATTCATGCTTTATTTCCCATATACAAATTTCTAGAGTTATGAGAACATTATGTGTCTCTTAAAAATCATACATTGTGTCTGAGTTTTGTCATACACATCCTGCAAGTTTCTTTTCAAGCACAATGAGAGCAGGGGCTTCGTGCCTAGAGAGCTGACCTAGATATGAGCCTAATGAATGATTTGGGTGGATTTTTATTTCCATGTTCCCTTATTTTCCATAAAATACATATGCATATGTAGACATTTGTCATTAAAGGTGCATTAAGTGCATTTGTGTTTGTTTTGCTAGACAATTAGGCTCAACTAAATATAGCTCGGGTCCTTCCTCCATTGTAAGTCTATGGGATTTTGGCACCTGTTTTGCATCTGCCATCGCTTACTAAAGTAAATGCAGACCTGACCGGAACAAGACACATTAATTAGGGAATATTTCATTCAAATTATATGCCAGAGTTTACTAAGGGGGTACAGATTTGATCAAATCACTATAAATATGAGAAATAGTAAAAACTCATTCACACCAAGAACAATAAATATAAAGTTTTAACAGGTTAATTGGTCTTAATATATAAGAATAGTATTACGAACAGGATTTAACCAACTCTAGATTTTTAAGAGGTCAAGCATTTAAAGCAATGATAAAAGACAACATAACTTCAGTGTGTTTATAAACAGATGTTATTGTGCGGTGGTGTGAATGGATGTCAATGCAGTTATCGTTATAGTTATATCTTCATAGTGATCTTTCTTGGTGTGAATGAGCATTAATCACTGCTTGTTTAGTAGAACAAATGGCAAACAGATGTGATAAAACAGATAGGTTCACTTCACCCAAAAATGAATATTATGTTTCCATTTGCTCACCATCAGGTTGAAGTCGATGTAAACTCATTCCAAACCAGCAGAATTTTTTTCTATTGTAGAACACAAAGAGAGAAGATTTAAAAATATCTGTAAAATAAAGCAGATGATGAAAAAAGAACCATAAAAGTAATCCAAATGTTGCATTTCTTGAGTACCAGTCTTCTTAAGTCTTATGAGTTTTATGAGGAACATCAATTCAATTCAATTCAAGTTTATTTGTATAGCGCTTTTTACAAAATAAATCGTTACAAAGCAACTTTACAGAAAATTATGTTTCTACAATATTTAGTAGTAGCTAGTAGTTTGTGCACATTTGACAGGATTTTAGAAAAAATAATAATAATAATACAAGACGTAGTCAGCTAGATGTTGAACTATCAATATTATTAATTAAGTTATTATATGATTCAGTCACACATTTAGCAATAATTGTTAGTTCTGTTTGTTGATTCAAGGTTAGCATCATCTGGGGTCCTCTGAGGGTCAGCATCATCTGTTCTCAGGTGTTCTGGATCCAGACTGGAGCTTGTGTAAATCCCGTGGCGAAACATAGAAACAAAATACAGACATCATTAGCATAGCTGCTGATCCAACAAAGTAAAATTAGTTTAACCCAAGCTAATGAATAAAAATGCACCTTTGATCAGATGCAACTACACTCACAATTAAAAAAATACATTATTTGAATGCTTGGCGAAAGAGATGTGTTTTTAATCTAGATTTAAACAGAGAGAGTGTGTCTGAACCCCGAATATTATCAGGAAGGCTATTCCAGAGTTTGGGAGCCAAATGTGAGAAAGCTCTACCTCCTTTAGTGGACTTTGCTATCCTAGGAACGACCAAAAGTCCAGCGTTTTGGAACATGAGTTTTAAAATCCAAAATTGGTTTAAAAGGAGTATTGCTGGTCTATTAGTTGTTTAGACTGAATGGTTAGCAGTGTAGCCATGATAACCAGCCAAAGTTAGCACAGAAATGACCAAAACCTCCAGTACTGTATGTTACACATGTAACCAAATGCTCATTGATTGCTAGAATTTATTTGTGCTGCAATATAGAGTTCTGAGAGTTTGACACACTATTTCAACAGTAACAGACTTTACTGTTGACTTTAGTCAATATACTATGTATTGTATCGACTGCAGACATTAATTAAATACTCCTAAAATAAAAAAATAAATAAAAAGATGTATACACATCCAAAATTAGCTTTTGTTTAACTTGCTGAATGCAGAAACACTAAACCATGTGACATAATTCAATCATATCAAAACTTTGCATTTCAAGCAAGCATTTCCAGTTTCTTTTTATGCCTTTCGTTGCCGTTTGAACGAATCCTTCAGGTTCTCTTCAGGAGGATCCAGAGGGAAAGGCACGTGGCGTTCCCAGCAAACCCTCAAGCTTTTTGGCTCTGAATTTCCATTATCCGTCCTCGTCCCTTCGGGTGAGCTGGAGCACTATTGCAAAGAGAAGCCATCAATGCTTCAGCTCAAACAGGCATTGTCCGAGTTTGAAGAACAGCTGGCATCTGTCATTCCCAGCACACATTACGGATCTAAAGTATTGTTGGATTAAAATAATTTGGCATAACTGAGAGATAACAGTGAGGCCATTTGCATTGGTTAGCATTTAAAGAAACACATGAGCACCTGGGGTAAATCTAGCGCTGACCCCTTTTAGTAGCGAGTTAAACCCGATCAAGCGACAGGCTTTTGCCAATGTGCAATGAGCCCATGACAGACCGTCAGTCTCTCTGTCAGTAAAGCTTTCTTATCAGCGGCGGATTCACACACTGTCATGAAATGACATAGAGGTGGGGAGGCAATCATCCGTGAGCCACAGGTCTTTGAAAACCGAACATTTACTCTTCAAAATTTCACACAAAAAAAAGAGGTTTCATTCAAGTCTCATTCAGCTCAATATCAAACTTAATTTCTACCTTTGAATTATATTAAATAGTGTCAGCTCAGAAGGCAGACCTACAGAGAGTTATTTTGTTAATTCATTACTGTTTTAATTAAAACATATATGAGCAATGAAAATGTTTTTAAAAGAAAAACTTGTGTAAAGAATTCAATCAATACAGTCGTAGTATGCTTGGGATTTAACCTTTTTTATTCGCTACAAATATTATTGCAATTTAAAAGAACTGGTTTCTGATTGAATATATTTTAAAATATAATTTATTCCTGTGATGCAAAGCATCATTACTCCAGTATTCGGTATCACATGATGCTTCAGAAATCATACAAACATGCTGATTTGATGCTCAAGAAAAATGTGTATTATTATACATTTTGAAAACACCGTTTTCGAAAATGTTTTTTGTGCTTAATATTTATTTTCTGAATAAGCATAAGAACTAGTAATTTAGCTGATACATGAGTAGACAGACTAGTGCAATCAAACTACATTTCCCATCATTCTCTGTGAAAACAAGAATGACAAAAAAACATTGATTACTCACCAAATGCACATCCTTTGCTCTTCATTGTGATGCATTAGTGCAAAAATGCTTCCAGAAGTACATTATAGAGCAAAAACATTTCACTTTAGCAAAAATCATTGGAACGCACATCATGCTGTAATTATGATTTCCAAAGATCTTGAATGCAGCATTAGTCACTTTAGCTGCCAATCAGCCAGTCTAAGTGGGTGGAAGACTCAGCTTGTATATGGTTATTGTGAATATTTACATACTGGTTCAACTCAGGGAACTGTTTACAACAGGTCTTGGGTGACTTTGAAAACCACGGCGTTTTTGAGCACATGGTGATGGGCTGAAGAGAACTGAATGACCCTTTGTCTATTTTTCTCCTGTGTTTTTACTGTCTTTCTAGGTCATCCGCATCTCCAGGACCCATGCGAGTGCTCTCCTATATTATTTATTGCCATTTCTAGAACAACTAAAATATCTCAGCAATAGCGTAACATGTTCATAACATGACACGTCACTAGCACAGGATGACTCATAGTCAAGAAACATCATTCAGAGTTAAAAATAAGTCATATTTTTGTTTAGAATAACATGTACTGATAAAAGACGCACAAAAACACCTGAAACATGTATTAGTAAGTAAACAAAGTCTATTTTGATTCATGCCTTACTAAGCACCCCTGACAAATGTTATAAAAGGAGCTAAATATGTGAATTTATTCACATTTTAAGGAGTGACACTGATAAATCTATACAAACTGGCAGTAAAAAAATGTGTCCAACGTCCTGCAGCACATGTAGGTCAGGTGACCTTCAGAAAGATGGAAACGTATTGCTTCATTGCCTCCTGAGGTCCCACACTGAACCCTGGTCCTGCTACATCTCCCACCTAAACACGAGGCTCTGAATGGATGATCGGCGCCGTTTGTGAAGGTTAGACAACATGCTCCTTTGAATAATTATGTCACAGCGGACCTGCTCCAGATATTTCCAGCAACAATCCTCTATTGCATGACAAAAAACAACAGTAATTTTCAGGTAATTTTCTAATCAGGTCAGCGTGTTTTATCTGTAAAGACATACTGGGGGGGCTGAAATCTCGAATGAAAAGTGGAGAAAATCTTCCAAGGTGACATTAAAGGGATAATTTACTCCAAAATGAAACTTATTTCATCATTTACTCACCCTAATGTCGTTCCGACCCATATGCTTTTCTTCTGTGGAAAACAAGTGGAAAATATTAGAAGAATGTTTGCATATATGTGTTCCATACAATGACAATATATAGCAATCAAGCCTTAAAAATGATTAAAAACACCATTAAAATGTTTCACCAGCTATGTTTTTATTCAAATCTTTATTATGAATTTTTTTATTAATATATATATATAATATATATATACAAAATGTAAAGTAAAATATAAAATAAAAACTGAAAATTAAAATATGAAACTATTTGCAAATAATATAAAACAACTTGCATTTTGTGCTCAAGAGAACAAAACCATCACTTCCACAGAATAGAAATGGAACATCATTGTATTTTCATCTAAGCTTATACTGTACTAATAATGACTTCTAAATTAAAGTAATCATGCCATTTTTATGCACATTTTGGAAATTATATCCACATCTTAGTGTTTCCATGCACCTTTATTTATTTATTTATTTAATGCCATAACAACCTAGTTGTTCAGAATTTAACTTGATGAGCTAAAAACAACACACATGCATAAATACATAAATACACATATGTGCTACCAGACTTTTTAACCCTTTAAAACCAGAGATTACCTTCCGGCGGGACACCTCCGGCACAAAAAATTGCTAAATCAAATTACTAAGCAACCCCTGAACGGAATAACACAAACTATGTATCATTTTAGAGCTTAGAATCTCAGTTTTTAATGAATGTAATTATTTTGATCAACTCTTAACTAAGGCTGAGCAGTACCCTAAACCGAAGTGTAAAGGGGGCAGGACAAACCCCCCACCCCCACCCCCCCCGCAACAATATTAATAATCATATTTTTCAAACCACTTCCTTGATCAACAAAAAATGGATATAATTTCAAATCTCAGAGTCTGTAGCCACTTTGATTAACTTCAGACCCATATGAAAATAATATATTTATGTCACCGTTTTACTTGAAACTTCATACAACAAGATCAGATTGTGGAAAATAGCCATTATTTAAAGCAGATTCTCAGTGTAAAAAAAAAAGTGAGGCCAAATCACTATATTGGTAAGAAAGCTCTCAGATTTCATAAAGAAAAATCTTAATGTGTGTTCCGAAGAAGATGAAGGTCTTACATTTTTGGAATGGGGTTGAGTATTTAATGACAGAATTTTTATTTTTGCGTAAACTATTTCTTTAAATTATGACGCCATTTTAATTTATGGGTGAACTGTCCCTTTAAATGCCCTTTGGAAAACTTTCAGCACCAGACTGTCAGTTTCCCTAAAACTTCTGAAGACCTTGAGGAAGAAAGAAGGATGTGCGACGCTCTCCCTTGGCCGTACTTAAGAGGGAGGTGCTGACATTCGTAGAGGACATTAATAAGGATGGACGCGAGCAGGAGGAGGCTCGTGTGATGAATGAACGGAGCGCTGAGAGACTCCTGCACATTTAGACTGATGTGGAGCTCTTGATCAATGCTCCTCCTGACAGCAGATACACAATCAGCCGCGCCGGACAACCCCATTGTTTAAATGGAGTGACACGTCATTTGCGCTGCGCTAAAGGTTAACGACGAGAGAATCACACACCAAATTATCAATTAATCTCTAAGCACATTTGTTCTCTCACCTGTGTCCTCTCTTTCTTTACATCCTCAGCTCTTTCTCTGGCTCTCCTCCGGCGAGTTTTTTTCATGTTGCGTAATTTGTCGGCTTTATCTTGTTGGAAGGATTGAGCTGGCTTTAGGGAGCATGCTTAGATACCGGCTACATCCATTATCTGTCAGAGGATAACCTGATTCAGAGCAGCTGCTGCCAGACATACAAAGACAGACAGACAGACAGAGATAGAGAGACAAACAGAGAGACAGGCCTTGTTCTGTCTAATTGTCGAGCTGATCAATTAGAGACCATCGCGTAGATCGCCACAAAATAAATTTTCAACAAGAGTGACAAAAACAAGGAGATTATGGCAGGTAAAAGATGCTGTGTTGAATACATCACACCGATATGATGGGAAACACATCTCTCCAGAATCATTTCATTATCCAAGTGCAAATATAATGAGCAATTACAAAACAGATCTGAGTTCAGATCCTGGATGCTGATGCGGGTCAATACAGAAAGACACAATAATGTAACAAACACTGGTTCACTACATACTGTGCATCACAATTTTAAGTTGTTTTTATGCCTTTTATTCACATAGGACAGAAGAAAATAAATTACAGCAAGGAGAGGAATCAGCTAAGGACCTCAAGATGGGAATCAAACTCAGGTCTCTGTAAGCACAGTTGTGCTATATGTTGATGCACTAACCACAAGGCTATTGACTTTTATTAGGATTGATGAACTAACAAAGAAAATACTTTGGTTGCGTCAACAAGTGATGACATCTAACACATCATAACAGGTGACATCTTAACCATGTGGAATTCCACCACTGAATAAAAAAAACTAAAAAGTAATTGCGACTGTTTGTCTCACAGTTCTGACTTCTGACACACTATTTACTATATACTTCCTGTTGACACTGTAAAGCTGCTTTGACACAATCAGTATTGTATAAAGCCCTATATAAATAAAGGTGATTTGACTTGACTTTATCTTGCAATTGCTTGACTTTTTTTCTCAGAATTGTGATGAGTTTGATTGACAGGCGATCTGACCAATCCTAATGCAGAGTCTGCCATTTAGTCTGACAAACAAACCAAACACTAGAGTACATTAACGAAGGCAGATTCAAACTAAGCTTGACGACGTCAGCAACCTGTCTGACAGATGTAAATCTTCTAAGTGGCTGTGCGTGCAAACTGCCATCGTTAATCTTGCAGAGACGGCGAGCTTGAGCGGGGAGTTCTTTGTCGTGAGTGAGCAGGAGTAAGTATTCTGATTAATTATTTTGTATAGTATTTTAAAATGTAACGTCAGTACGCCATATTAAGTTAATTGCCTGCGAGCTTCTCCTCCTGTCTGTACGGTAATGCGACAGAGAGACGCGTGGTTATGACGCAATCGTTAGCCTATTTTTACAAAAACTGTTTTTGTAAAAAATAAACTTTTTACAACTGTTTCTACGGGGCAATAATGTAACATAGAAGGTAATGGAGCCCTTTATACATTGTCGTGTATCTTTAGAAATAAGTACTGGACAAATGGAGTCTTTAAACACCTCAGATGTAAAGTTATTCGCTGTCAAAGTGACGCCAAAATGAACGGGAGTCAATGGGATGCTATCGCAAGTGAAGTTCTGCTACAAGATGGCGGCACGCAGACGACTTCAACTTCCTGTCGACTTCCTTGCCGCCTGATTGCAGGAGAGCATGAGAGCGCCATGGCTTGTCGGATGTAGTCACAGTAGCTAATGATCAATTGCTAATTATAAAGTCAGAATTACGGGATATAAACTCTATTATAGTTGGTTGAAGGTTATACGTTTGTTTGTTTGAACATCAGGAAGGTAGAATCATGCTCATTACAAGATCTCTCACAAAAACCAACTCCACAAATGAGGCTATAATCATAAATGTTTTGAATAATGGACACCGGTCGTCCTCACAGCTAAATAAACATTAAAGTCTTATGTGTGACAGAGCAGCTTGTGTCTGCTTTTGAAATGAGAAGACATGAAATCTTGATGTGAGATTACAGAACATGAAAGTGTCAACCCACAGAGAAATCCCATCCTTGCTAATGCTCAACCAACCTTATCAGGGCACCGTTAAACATTTCGTTATGATTTCAGCCTGGTAGAAACACATTAAACAGAATCTCCAAAGATTTATCATTCAACACAACAGAAACCAGGATGACTTTGCATTTGTAAAGACCTGCGAGCATGAACGGAAGTATGATAATGAGAGAGTAAAATTGAAACAAAAATGACTATTTAAATAAACCTTCCTGAGATAAATGTTTAAATGCAACACCCATGAGCCTTGTGGCTTTCATTCATCTTCATTTCAGCCCTATCAGTATGTCTGCAAGATAGCAACCACACTTACATGATTAATGTAGTGAACAAAGCCCTTTCACTTACATGAAAACACGCTGAAAATGCATCCTACTATGAAAAATGTTTTAAAAACTCCATGTTTTAAAGACATTTTATGTGCCATTGTACAGCACAAAGACACACACAAATGTTTAAATAGCTGCTCTCTACAGAAACGGCATCCTGATACGGTGTATGTGTAAGTGTGCGAGGGTTTGGACAATAACGGGATGTCATCAGATGAAATAAAAAGGATGAAGGTGGTGATTCATCACCTTGTCAGTCTCCACAGCACCTTCCTCTTATACATCACTCTTTCTATCACACACACACACACACACACACACACTTCAGTCTCTCACGCCGCCTCTGTCACGACCTCCATTAACTTATTCTTACACTCAGATGCACATGTTCAAACGGACTCACCCTAAGGATTAATTAGTCAATTCTTTGACACTACAGTGACTTACAGTAATAATAAAAGACAGTTCTTTTGGAGAAACACTTACATTCAAGGCATTTAGCAGATGAACTTATTCAGAGCAACTAAAACCTAGAAATCTTAATGGAATGTTCACAGGTCTCTGGTGCTCAAGTCTAAGTCAAAGCTCAAATCATGTCAATTCTAGTCAAGTTTTGGCTTTTTGTCACCATACAAGACAGTTTTATAAACCCTGTTGTAAGACAAATAAATATTAATTAAAAATAATAAATGAAATAATTATGTTTTTTATAAAACAATATATTTTATTAATAGTTATTAATGTAGGTTTATATATGTGACCCTGGAGCACAAAACCAGTCTTTAGTCACTGGGGTATATTTTTAGAAATAGCCAACAATACATTGTATGGGGCAAAATTATTTATTCTGCTTTTATGCCAAAAATCATTAGGATATTACGTAAAGATCATGTTCCATGAAGATATTTTGTAAATTTCTTACCGTAAATATATCAAAACTTTTATCAAAAATTTTGATTAGCTACATGCATTGCTAAGAACTTAATTTGGACAACTTTAAAAGCGATTTTCTCAGTATTCGAATGTAGTATTATTTTTTTCTGTAGCCTCAGATTCCAGATTTTCAAATAGTTGTATCTCTGCTATATACGGTAAAAGACAAAATAAAATTAAATTAAAATTAAATAATTCACTTATTATATTTATTTTATTAATATTTATTATAGTACAGTTTTAATAAATTCTGCAGACAAATAAATAAATAAATAAATATGTTATATTAAATAATATATAATTCAAAATTAATCCTATGGATCTCTTAGAATAAAAAGAAAATTGCTGCAATAATGTAAAACTTGAGAAAACAAAAGATGCTTTCTTAAAATCCATAAAATTAAATAATTAAACAATAATATACCTATTTTATTAATATTTATTTATAATTTAGCTTTCTGTACATTGTAGGTTAGTTTTATAAATCCTGTTGCAGAACAATAAAGAGATAAATATGAAATAAAAAAAAGATTAATTTTATGGATGTCTTAAAAATAACTGCTGGATTAGTGGAATTCACAAACAAACTAATTTTATTAGTTGAAAAAAGAGTGACAACTTGCATAAGAGACTTCCTTTTATCTAAACAGGTTCATGAAAATCAGAGAAAATGTTTCTCTTTGTCCTCCTGAGTCTCAAGTCAATTTAAGTATACATCGAGCAGGCAATCTATAAAAATGACAAATGAAATAGTTTTTTTCATAATTTGGAAGCAGTCCAGAAGAACTGTGAATTTTCTTTTTTGCATTCCAATTTAACAAAAGTACATTATTCAAAAACATCAAGCAAGGCTCTGATGAAGATCATTCACTATAAAAATCCTGTAGTAATTTCATCTTATCCAGTTGCATCTCATTTAGTTCTAAGAGGATTTATTTATCTCATCCCATCAGGACTGATTCCAAATGATGTCGGAATTCCAATCGGAATGATAGGAATGACACATTAATATGAATCTTAACCATAGATTAGAGCCTCATTTGAGCTCCTCAATCACCTCTTGTGAGGTTTGAACCTACAGTCTTTCAGTTGTCATCCCAGATCTCTAACCAACTCTCTCTCTCTTTCATCTTTCAGTCTTTGCCTGCCTCTGAAGTTGGAGTGGACTGTGTGGTGTGTTAGCACTGTGATTTTATGCTCCTTTGAGGTTTGAGCTGTGCAATCTGCCTCATGGAGGGAGTCCGAGCCTCCGCCGGCTGGATTACATTTTGATCATTAAGATCAGAATTAGCCTGACTTTCACACTTCAACCGTGTTAAGCCGTTTAGAAAGGCAGAAACACTGGGATGTGCCACGACTACTGATGCCCCCCAAAACCACCCATTTCCGCATTCATTAAGAGCCACTTTCACGCCTTAATTTGCACAAATCAAACAAAATAGAGAACCGCGTTGCTTATTAGACTTGTGTTCTTTATCCGCCACGTGCTGGCCTTTCGTTTGACCATTGCAAGTCCAATCAGAAGCACATTCTGCGCTCACGTTTCAATAAAAGACAGCGGATTAACCGGTTTGAGGTCCTCCACAGGTAATTAGCCCAATTCTACCGGTCTGTATCTCCCCGTAGCTTATCAAGAATTGTGCTCAAATTAAAACTGATTCTATTAGCACCTTTACTGCCATCAAATAAACTACAGACCAGTCATTAATCCTGATGGATGAAATAATTACACCCTGAGAGTACAGGTCAGGATCAGCATGATGGGCACACTGGCTGGAAGACTTCATCTGCCGTGGAACTGAACAACAATAAATAAATCTTCAAGTAATGTGCTGTTGATTACTAATGTCAGCTTGACCTGAAAGTACTGGCAAAGCTCACTTGAAAGATTGGGAATGAAATGTCTACTTCCTGTGTTAGGTCGCCCCCTAGAGGCAGCACTTCATATCACTGCCCTTGAAACCTGAACAACTGAAGCATAAAGGCCTAAATGAATTGATATTTTAAAAGTATGTTACATATTTACTTATTAAAAAATAAAATCGACGTAGCCGACTACAGCGCCATTGCGCTTCGGGCGTCCCGTGTTTGAATCCCAACTTGAGGACCTTTCCCAAATCCGCCCTCTTCTCTCTCTCCCACTTCACTCCTGTCTTGTCTGATCTGTCCTATATCACAATTAAGGCAAAAATGCCCAAAAAATTTATAAAATGTCATTTGTCTACCTTAATACCTATCTTTGAACTTTAAAAAACCCATTTACTTAACCTATCATTGTGTAGTCCATTAAAAAATAAAATAAAACAAGCTTATTCAAAATATATAAAAAAAATTACAAATATATATATATATATATATATATATATATATATATATATATATATATATATATATATATATATATATACACACATATATATATATATATATATATATATATATATATATATATACACACACACATATATATATATATATATATATATATATATATATATATATATATATATATATATATATATATATATATAGATATATATCTATATAGATATATAGATATATATATATATAGATAGATATATATATATATATATATAATAAAAATAACAATGAGAATATAAAAAAAAACTATAATAATAATATTTTATAATAGCATTTACCATCGCTATTCAAGCTAGCTAGGAGACCATTTTTAGGCTTTTAAAACCAATTTACTCACCTTATCGTTGTGTAGTCAGGCGGAATGACTTTCTTTCTGAAGCAGACTGTAATAAATCACTCTTATCTGTGTATTTACTGGAAGTGGCTGTGGCAGAGAGGTTGGGCTGGTCGGGTAACCATGGCACAGTTGAGATTGTACCCCTGGAGTCCAGAGAACTCTAGAGAGAACAGGCTGTGCTCTTATTTGTGGATATTGCTGCTCCTAACCTCATCCGTGCTTGTATCTCAGACACATATCAGCTCCGGACAAGGGCACTCGCTTTGAGAGAGCCTGTTTTATAGACCTGAAAGACACAAAAAGAAGAGATTCGGTGATAGTGGGTAAGTAAATGTTTTCTTTTGCTTCTTTTTTTTTTGCATTCAGACACCAACCAAACTCACAGCATTAAAGTATTTGATAGATTTACAGTTTTTAAAGTCAAATAGCCTCAGGAAAGTGAAGTAGGTTATGAGGTTTGACATCTTGTCATGTAATGCAGTGACATTCAGACAATTTTAAGCACAAAATTCATTTTAATGCCCAATATATGCTTGTGTGTATTTGAACAATCACTCATTTGTGTCTCATTATCTTCTCTGTAGGAGCTTCCCACATCATGGATGGATGGAAAACCACAGGGAAGACATTCATGCCACAGCTGGTGGTGAAGATTGTTGGTGGGAAACAAATTAAGCATTTCACTAATGGGACAAAAAGGTACAAAACAAAGAATAATAAAAATAAAAATATATAATGATAAAAAAATAAATAATTTAATGTATTAAAAATATCTAAATATGTATATTTAAAAAAAAATTATGTATATATTTTTTAAATTGTTAAATTAGAGTTATAATTTATATATTGGCAGATTATATAATAATAATAAACTTGCAAACATTTATTATACTTACATTTATACCTCGGACAAAATATAAATATTGCTAAAAATATTTTAATTGTTATTTATTATTGTCCACAGCACAAATGGTGCAGGATAAATTAAGCATATATAAATAAATTAAAATTAAATTAAATGTCATTTAACACTGTTATGATATTTACCATTACACATTAAATATTAACAATGATAAAAATATACAAAAACATTTAATATATTATAATATATAGTCCTACAGATCATCTTAAGGTAACAAACTTCTCCAAGCACAGACACAGTCCACCTAACAGAGTCACAGATGGAGATTCAAGCAGAAAATCACCTTCTCATGACCTGGAGCCTCTGAGACCAGCTGAGCACACAGAAAACCTTTTAGATGTCCTCAGACAGGTAATAAAAAATCAACTCCATCAAAAACTACACTGACAATGCAATATTCAACTCACAAACTCTGTAATTTTGCTAGACTTAACCATTGTTTACCACTGTGTGCTTGTCATTGACCAGTTTAGAGGTCTCTAGAGGTCAAATGGTTGCACTGTCCATGGTACTGAAACCTAGTATCAAAATACCAGCGCTGTTTAGGGTTCTGAAATCCACTTCTCATTCTTTAATAGAAGGAAAAAATGTGCTTTATAATCTAAAGCTTGTGCTGATGATAGCTGGATGCTAATGGTTTGGTAATGATCCAGGTTCCTGGCAGACGGTGTGTGACAGCACCATGTGGAGATCGATCACAGTCCTACATACATCTGAAGTCCACAACCAACATGGGTTACACAAAACAACTCATGCAAGATCCTCATATTACGGAAGCACAGGTAAGACATAATGTGCATGCTGTCTTTAATCAAATCGAACAAGTACAACTATTCAGTAGTTTGAGCTCAGAAATTGTTTGTGATTTTGAAAGAAGTCTCATTAAGGCTGCGAATATTTGCTTGAACATACAGTAAAAAAAACTTAATATTGTGAAATACTCCTACAATTTAAAAATAAATGTTTTCTATGAATATGTTGTTAAAATGTAATTTATTATTGCCAATGCTGAAAACAGTTGTGCTGCTTCATATTTTTGCGGAAACTGTGATACCTTTTATAGAATTATTTGATGAAAAGAAATAATAAATATTCTATAAAATAAATTATTAATTTGACATTATAAATGTATTTTTTACTGGAATAAAATTAAAAAAAAAAATTTTTAAATCTTACTGACCACAAACCTTTGATAGTGTATGCTGAATTAAAAATCAAATCTTTAAAATCAAATCTTACTCAATATGTCCAGACAGAGGAGCCAGTTAAATTGAGTCCAGAGTTCTGCCTCCTCTCATCCGTCTCAGAGGAACTGCAGGATCTGGAGCCACGAACATTCCAGATCATGGAGGAGGAAGTGACATCACTCGATCCGTCCCGATCAGGAACCATCCATCAGTCAGAACTCACATGTCTGTTCCTCAGACTGCAGCTCCCTCTGAAGCTCACTACACTGGGCTGTATGTTCCACTCCTTCAGTAACACCAGCGACCCGAAGCAGGTACTGGAGATCAATCATCAAGCAGAACCTCTGGGAATCACAGCAAATAATATCATTTGTGTCAGCTTTTAATTTCAGTGGCATATGCATTCGTCAAAAATGAAACCCAATGATTAAATCAGAAATCTTAACTTGAATACTGACTTAATTATTCTAGTTTCATATTACACTACACACCACTGACTGTTTTCATTATTAACCTCTTTGTTTGTTTGTCGTGGGGACATCGTTTTATGGTTCTGAAAATGTATTTAAATGTATTTCTGCAAAATAACTGTTTTCTTTTCTTTTTTTGATTTTGAGACGGAAAGTAAAAATGTTGTAAATATTTTGTAAAAATGATTTTTTATAAACAATTTTTTAAAAATGTTAATTTAAAAAAAAAAAGTTTCATTTTCTTCTGCAAAGATTTGATTACTTTTTTCTTTATATTCTAAGATGAAAGAAGACTTATGTGTATGTTTTTCTGGAATTTACCGGTTTTCCAATTTGGTAAAAAAATAAAATAATAATAAGTTTGAAGTTTAAAATTAAAATTTAAAGTTCATTAAAGTTTGTAATTTTTTATGTGAAGTTATTTTTTTTATGTGCATTTTACTCACCATGCTGATTTGCAGGTGCACTATCAAGACTTGCTGCAGTTCATACAGAAAGCTGTACAAGACGACAAACAGCAAAGTGTTGAGGTCTGTCAGTAGCTGCCCAAAATATTATCATTTTATACTGTCAGCAGCTTTCTGAAATAAAATAACACATTTTGATGGATGTTTTTAAACATGGTTTGATGGATGTTTTTAAGGCAGAGATCTGGGATGTGTCAGTGACCAGTACTGACCTGGAATCAGTGAGCGACAGAAGCGAAGCCAATGCAGAACAAAAAGAAACATGGCTTCAGAGGTTCCAGAAGATGGAGATGGCCTTAAAAATGTGTGACACCCAAAACACAGGTATAAAACCCATCGCACAAATACAGTTTATCTGAAGCACGTAAGTGATTTAAACTGTGATGAAATGATGTTTTCAGGTCACTTGGACAGAGACCAAGCCAAACGCCTGCTACAGAACTACAGCCTCATCTTTGATCTGAATCTGAGTCCTCTGAAGGTCAGCGAGGTCACGCGTAACACTCAGAGAGAGGGCAAAGTTCACCTCGCATCAGCTCTGCAGAAACTGAAGGAACTACACACTGCTTAACCTTTCCTTAAACACAAGCAAATGCTACAGAATTCCAGCCATCTTTAATAAACACTGTCTGGAAATTTTAACAATGACAAAAAAAATAAATAAAAAAAAAAAATACAATTTTTTCAACATTGAAAGCTGAGTGAATGTCATATTCACAAAAAATCTAAAAAACATAAATAAATTAAAAGAGAGAGCGAGAGATTCTATATTCTTTATTAAAAATAAAAGAAAGAAAATTAATCCTAAAATAATCATATCCTAAATATAAGGTCCTAAGAATAATCATCATTTTCTTTAAGCAAAATATTATTTCTTATTTTTCTTTTGATTTTGGGGTTAAATGAACCTGGAAATTTCTTATCAGGTTTAATGACATTAACTTCCCCTCACTCTCTGCAGTTTAATTAGTCAATAATCAACTGCATTTTATCAAAATGTAGGTTTGGTGCTCCAATCAGTGCTAATAGTCGTTACTAGTCTTAAATTATAATATTCAAGTAATAATGTGGTGCTAAAACAGGAATAAATCATTGCATACTGCTTCTGTACATACATCAGATGTGCTCTAAAGTATACTGCACTACTTTTACAATGTTAAAATTAGACACCTAACCTGCGTCATAATGTGAATACTATCCACCCTATGTGTCCTAAATATTATTGAAAATCACTTATATCACATATAATTTAGGATGGATAGAATGCACATTGGGACGCATGTTACAGTAAATATACTTATCATATTCAATACTGTAAACGAGCACAAGATGGCGAAGTT
Organism: Carassius auratus; assembly: GCF_003368295.1. Lineage (NCBI taxonomy): Eukaryota > Metazoa > Chordata > Actinopteri > Cypriniformes > Cyprinidae > Carassius > Carassius auratus. The sequence continues at coordinate 8,574,432 of NC_039265.1, read as the reverse complement.
TTACCTGTAACACACATTCTTCCATATTCTTATATTCTTACAAGCCAGTTTCTTTAAATGCAGCTTAAATGAAGACGGAAAACTGAAAAATAAAATAATACACCTCCACCCTTTACCTGACTGTTTGTTTAAGCATTATGTATGCAGGGTTGCCAACTCTCACGCACTTGGCGTCAGACACGCTTCCAGGCTCTGTCACGCGCTCTCACGCTGCCCGCGTAAATCTCACGCAAAGCGACAACCCTGCCCGCGGTATGAAACACAGTCATAGCTTCGTTTTTTATCCAAAGCGCTCTCCAAACAAACCAGCGTTGACAATACCTTTGAATGGGTGTAAGTTAAATAGACTACAGCTCCATCAAACAGGAATTACTTGCAGCAATTTTTGGTAAACATTACAGCATATTATGCATTGATTATTAAGTCGATGGCATTTACAGTATCATTTTATTCTGGAGAGTGATGGAGAGGCAACATTAGTATGGTTTCCTTAACCCTCAGGTATTGCTTACTTATAATGTGACCATACAAGCTTAACTATTTTTTCAGTTAAATAATATTAATTTAATATTTTAAAGAGATATTAAATACTATTTGTGCAATTATGATATTTTTCTAATATAACAATTAGTGTAGAAAGGTTAAAATAGGAAGGTTCTAAATTCCTGTGCAAATTAGAGTCATTTTGTGGTCAGGTAAAACAAATAATTTTAATTTGTAATGCCATGATTTAGTCCCTATCTGTATGGCTCTTTAGTCTTTACTAAATATATCTAGAAAACTGCAGGTCATACTTGCTTAATTTTTTTAAAGTTCTTAATTTCAATACATATTTAGACAAATTTAAACACTGGAGTTTTAAATAAGACATTTAAAAAGTTAATAACTTAAGCCTACATCCTTTTTAATAATGATTGCATAATTACACACAATGAATGCAAGCAAATACACAGTTTAAACCAAGTAACTGATATTGAATCCAAATCGAAGCCATACACCCCTCCCCTCCTGATTGAAAGCAATGGTCCATATCTCTGTGGCAATGCCCAGACAACCACCCTAACATTGCGTACATTTGTGAAAATGATTTTTAATTGTGAACTATTAACTTCAATAGTTTGGCAAACTATGGAACGGACACTTAATTTGGGGAACAGATTAGTATTTTAATTTCCCAAATTAATTTCCCTTAAACTTTTTTTTTCATACATTTAACAACCACATTAAGACTAAACAAAACAAAATTCAGAGAACAAACTAAGTTTAAAGGTTGTGTTCTTAGCAATCCCTCAACACCTAAAAACACCCAAACATATTCATATGAAGGTGTCAATTAACACCTAAAATAGCCTATATTCGTGAAAAAGTGACAGACTGAGAAAAGGAAGCGTTACATCCTATTTAATTTGCTAGTAGTCTAGTGTTTAGTTTAGTGAGTTCTCTCACAAACAGCAAAGCAGATGTATTTTTTATTCTGGTGTTTTTGCAGAATTTGTCATATAACTTTTGCATACTTGTCAATTATTGCACTTTGAACACACAGGCCTACAGACTTTAATACAACAAGCCCCCGAGACTGAACAGTGTCTTGAAAAATAAAAGCTTTTTTTTTTTTTTTTTTTTACTGACGTGGGAAATGTGACGTCCATATTCTCTGAACCGTTCCTCTTGGGACTGAAGGGTTTTTCACTAGAACCTTTAATTACAGTATGCCATGCCTCAAATCATTCTCAGATAGAATACCTTGTGAGGAAGTGAGAGACAATCGGCTTTATGTTTTAAAAATCGAAGTCTGTCTGAAGTTCCTGAATCCAGACGTCATTCTGTTGGAATCTGGCCAATTTATTCCCTTCCACGGTATGTCCCTAAAAGTACTCATGCATGTATATTCCAAAACAACTTCCTTGTAAAGTGGGGATTTCCTCATGCTGTCAGTTGACAGCAGACCTGGGTTTTTTTTTTTTTCATAGGGGAGAGCCCTTTAGCAGGGGTGGGATTCACCTGCGGCTGTAAAACTCTCAAGTTACATTCTGTTTTGCCCTTCTGTTCTCACAGTGGCGAAATGTGTGAACTGTGTAAATTCATGCTGCCATTGTATCAACATTATTTTTTCATGAGCTGTTTTGCTATCACTATTTTATCTATCCTATAGGCTATTGTTTTATATTATATATCAATAGAACTATATAAGTGTATAGTATTATTTATTATGCTTTTTATTTATATTACATTTATTCTTTTAGCTGACGCTTTTATCCAATGTGACTTACCATTGCTATATATGTCAAAGGTCACACGCCACTGGAGCAACTAGGGGTTAAGTGTCTTGCTCAGGGACACATTGGTGTCTCACAGTGGATTCAAACCCGGGTCTCTCACACCAAAGGCATGTGTCTTATCCACTGCTCCAATACTTTTTATTGTATTATTTCAGCATCATTTTATGCTATATAATACTTCATATTATTTATATTATTTATACGGGTGCATCTCAAATTAGAAATTCATGGAAAAGTTCATTTATTTCAGTAATTCAACTCAAATTGTGAAACTTGTGTATTAAATAAATTCAGTGCACACAGAATGAAGTAGTTTAATTCTTTGGTTCTTGTAATTGTGATGATTTTGGCTCGCATTTAACAAAAACCCACCAATTCACTATCTCAACAAATTAGAATACTTCATAAGAGCAATAAAAAATCTGGAAAGTATGTTAATTTACTGTACATGTACATGTACTCAGTACTTGGTGCGGGCTCCTTTTGCTCCTTTAATTACTTCCTCAGTTCAGCATGGCATGGAGGTGATGGATTTGTGGTGTTATGGAAGCCCAGGTTTCTTTGACAGTGGACTTCAGCTCATCTGCATTTTTTTGGTCTCATTTCTCATTTTCCTCTTGACAATATCTTATAGATTTTGTATGGGGTTCAGGGCTGGTGAGTTTGCTGGCCAGTCAAGCACACCAACACCAATGAAATTTAACCAACTTTTGGTGCTTTTGGCAGTGTGGGCAGGTGCCAAATCCTGCTGGAAAAATGAAATCAACATCTTTAAAAAGCTGTTCAGCAGAAGGCAAATTTCTTGGTAAATGGGTGCAGTGACTTTGGTTTTCAAAAAAACACAATGGACCAACACCAGCAGATGACATTGCACCCCAAATCATCACAGACTGTCGAAACTTAACACTGGACTTCAAGCAACTTGTGCTATGAGCTTCTCCAACCTTCCTCCAGACTCGAGTACCTTGGTTTCCAAATGATATACAAAATTTGCTCTCATCTGAAAAGAGGACTTTGGACCACTGGGCAACAGTCCAGTTATTATTCTTCTCAGCCCAGGTTAGATGCCTCTGACATGGTCTGTGGTTCAGGAGTGGCTTAACAAGAGGAATACAACAACTCTAGCCAAATTCCTTGACACGTCTGTATGCCTTGACTCCAGAATCAGTCCATTCCTTGTGAAGTTCACTCAAATTCTTGAATCGATTTTGCTTGACAACTCTCATAAAGCTGCAGTTATCTTGGTTGATTGTGCATCTTTTTCTTCAACACTTTTTCCTCCCACTCAACATTCTGTTAAAATGTTTGGATACAGCACTCCGTGAACAGCCAGATTCTTTGGTAATGACCTTTGTGAAGGGTGTCAATGATTGTCTTCTGGAAAGCTTTCAGATCGGCAGTCTTCCCCATGACTGTGTAGCCTCAACCAAACTGAGAAACCATTTTGAAGGCTCATGAAACCTTTGCAGGTGTGTTGAGTTGATTAGCTGATTGGCATGTCACCATATTCTAATTTTCTTAAGATAGTGAATTGTTGGGTTTTGTTAAATGTGAGCTAAAATCATCACAATTAAAATAATTAAACACTTATACTTCAGTCTGTTCGTATTTAATTTATTTAATACACAAGTTTTACAATTTGAGTTAAATTACTGAAATAAATGAACTTATCTAATTTATGGAGATTCACCTGTATACTGCAGTACACATTTACCCCAAAATTAATTGTCTCTTATTATAAAACATCAATTTATTGATTTATTTAATTTAATTGTGTGTTCGAAAGCACTGCAAACATCACTGCACTGCTACCAACACTAAATGTTTACATTGCCTCCAAAATGCAAAAGTAAAAAGTACAAAATGCAATGGCAGGCCTTAGTGCTCAGAATCTTTCTGCTTTAGTCACACAGTGTAGTCCATTCAGTAGATGAACTAGGATTTTCTGTTTTGCTAATGATGCTAAGGTGATATTTAATCCGCCAAGTACGTAAGTAAATAAATGTCACTTGCAAATAAGAGGTAAACGTTTCGTCACTGCTGACATCACTCAATAGGGTTTGTGTTCTGAAGGAAGTGAAAGTCGAGCTGGGAAGTTCTGCCTGTTTGAGTCACGTTGTCATGGAATAAGACTGAGAGACAAACCAATTCCATGTTATTATCTGGGTATTTTCTCAAACTAAATTATGATGTATATATTAGATTAGGCTATATGAATTAAAATTATATTAATTATTATTTTAGGCAACTTAAAAAAAAAAACTCGAAAAGTGAAATAATTCTTAAAAATGTAATACTTTTACACTTTTATCATGAATTAGCCTATCAATATCATTAATAATACGTCTTTAAAGTTTCAACTCTCTCTTCTTGGAAATGGGAAGCAGCACGTCATATTGTAGGCGGGTCTGCGGGAAGAAATTTCCCCATTGTTCGCTTCGCGCCTGTCAAGCGTTTAAGACCTCTAGCAGACGGTTTAGTGTCTTATTTGTTTGTGAGACATCAACAGCTGGTTACAAGGATCGGTTATTACAGATATAGCAATGAGGACAGCTTTCATTCCTTGGGTGCTGGTAAGTGATGTATTTTACGCTTGAGTAACGCTTTGTGCGTGCATGTTAACTAGGCTACACATTAAAATGAATGGTGGTTATTATTGAACTTGCTAATATTCAGTGTAACAATGAATCAGTTTCTATTTTTCATGTGCTGCATTTAGAACTCTTAGATTGTCGTTGTTATTAAAACAGCGACTCGTGTGTTAGCGTTACTTTCGCTTTCGAGTTTCGAGAATACTGGTCTTGGAGAAGCATTTAAAGTGTCTGGGTCTTATACACATATAAAAACATTTGCGTCGTCTGGTTGTTTAATAGTCATTTAATGCACTATTGTAAGGTTGCAGCCTTCTGTATTGAAAAGCGGTCATTCCGGGTGGGGATCTCGGGGACTTTCCGCATTGTTTTTGTAACGTTAATAAAGTGGTTTCGTTTTCAAGTTTGCCCAGTGTTTCTGTTTGGAGGTCTAAGGGACCGCATGCCCACTTAAATAACTCAAGAACATGCTTACATGTAAATATATGCTCAGTTCAATAAAGCTTATGACCACCCTTACGAAAATTAATCATGGTTTTACTACAAATAAAAACAAAAACCCATGGTTAGTTAAACCATGGTATTTATAGTAAATCTGTGTTTATACCATTTAGTCTGAAAACCACGGGTTACTACAGTTTTACTATAATAAAACCATGGTTATTTTTCGTTAGGGCAATTCAGATTATTGTCCAATTACAAGAAAACAAATTGACAAAAAGATTGAATCCAAGATCTGGTGATAATATGCCATACTTAAAGATTAACAAGCAATTTTGTACCAGGAACACCAATTAGGGGAAGGATTTTCAGCACAACACAAGGGTTAATATTCTTCATGATGTTCTTTATGTATTTACCCTTTGACAGGTCACACTGGTGCACCTCGTGTCATGTTGTGAGATGGGAACACATTATATGAAGGATGAAAAATGCTGTAAGATGTGTGGACCAGGTATGTTGACGAACTGTGTAGCGTGTCAGGAAACTGATATAGTCTAGATAGAGGAAGTATCAGCATGTAGCCTCTACTTCCTTGTTTTCTATAAAAATACACATGAATAGTCTACAGTACCATATTGTTTTTATTGCCTTAAATTGCCTTAGTTTTAATAGTTTATATTGTTTTACATAAAAAAAAATAAAAACAATAGCATCATGTTTTGCTTACTTGTAGCCCTAATATATGAATCTCTTAGTCTAATCAGAGCGGGTAGTTACTGTGATTGTGTCACAGGTAAGAGGATGTTGGTGGATGATAACTGCGAGGACCCTCGCTGTCAGGACTGCCAAGACGGAGAGTATCAAAGTGGCTTCACAATCAAAACCACATGTGAGCGCCAGCCCAGCTGTGACCCTAGTGAGTGTCCACTAGTTTAACTTTTTTATTTTTTTTTTACACAATTTGTTTAGATTAATGTATCTATATTTTTAGACAGTTGCACCTATTTTAGCATACTAGCAATATCTATAAATATGAATAATTAATTGTTTAAAGAACTATTAATCTTAGTATAAATCTTTAGTATAAATTAATCAGGATTTTTAAATTATAAATAAAAGCAGCTACCAAGTGAATAAATGTAATTGGAAGATCTCCGTGAAGTTACTCTTTATTTATTTTTTTCTCTTGATTTTCTTTTTTTAATTTTAATTTTCATTCAATTTTCAGATTTGCATTTTCTGCCACAAAATAAACCCAGCAAGACGGAGCTAAGCAAATGTCAGTGTGAAATTGGATACTACTGTACACAATCTGATGACTGCGACACGTGTATAAAACATACAGTTTGCAAGCCAGGACAGAGAGTTTTCAAAAAAGGTTTGTTCTGTCAGATTTGAATGTAAAACTACTTTTTCATGTTGATTCTGTTCTAATTTGTACCGTTACATTCTTATTAAAAAATGAATCATAATATCATGTCACAAAATATAATTTTAAATGTGTTGTAATGAATTTACAATCATGGTACTTCTCTAATTGGCCAAAGACACTTGAAAGAAGCTGAATGGTGTGGTATAGCTAGTGGTTAAATGAAAGCTTGTAGGTTCAGACCCTGTGCATACACTTAATTTACACTGAATACACACAAGAGTTTCATCTTGTTACTCTTTATTTTGACAGGTGCATCATTTAGTGATACTGTGTGTAAGCCATGTGAAAATGGAACATTCTCCACCAGTGATTCTTCTGACACCTGCATGAAATGGAGCGAGTATGAAAAAGGCTTCTGATATTAAGTCCCTTTGTTCTCAAACTTTCCTCCAGGAATGTTAATAGAATCAATTAAAGTTATCTGGCCATTAATAACCTTCCCAAAATGGTAGCACAAAAACACTGTTTATACATCATTCATGAAATGTTTTAATGAAACATTAGTGCTTGGGCTTGGGTCCAACGTTTAAAAAAAAAATGTCCCTACCTTCTAGTTTCAGATGGTTCAGAGAACATTCAAAAAGTAGCATTCCCATAATGATTCCAAAATTATAAAATTGAATGTTCAATTAATGTTTCCTTTAACTTTCACATAATCAAGTGTTTTTTAAAACATTAAAAACTGGATGTTTTGAACTTTCTGAAAACATATAGAAACCGCTTTTTAATAGCATAATGGGAATATCTACCTAAATATTGTTAGAACAGATTTTTTTTTTTCTGCAATGTTGAGTGTGAAACAATTGGGTAACGTCATTGTTGCCCAAAAAAAGAATATATCTCTGCCTGATCTAAATTTATTTTTAACCTAATGCAATCTGGTTGATTCAGTCATTCTGAATGCAATAACAGAAATAATTCCCTGAAGTCTTTATATAAAACTTCCTGTTCTGTTCTGTTTTTTCCCCTCTAGATGTGAATCTGGATATTATCAAAAAACTCCTGGCAATTCGACCTCAGATCGGACCTGTGGTGAGTACACTGTTAAAAGTGCTTTCAGTCATTTGCAATCTTTGCCCGAAGTCAGTATGAATCTTAAATAGTCAGTGGAATGGAAATTGTTGTTGATTTGATAGCTCTTAATGTGGACTAAGTCTACAGACTTAAATTAAATTAAATTAAATTAAATTAAAAATATATAAAATACTTTATTTAAGCATTGAAAGTACATTAGTAAAATTGGAGAATTGTGTGGGCAGATTTTAGTTCCTGTATAGCTAAACTGGTGTGTTCACTTCTGAGAATAAACTTAAAAGATGGCTTTTTTCGCAAGAAGTACTGAAATGTTGTCAGTAGTAATGTTCTGATTTCCCATACTATTAGAAACGATGAAGATTGTCATCCGAATTTGTTGTGTGTTTTGTTTCAGTGGCTGGTACAAACATTTACATCATTCTCCTTGGGGTGGGAGTTTTTCTGATAATCGTCGCAATTGTCGTATTCGTTTTCATAAAAAAAAGTAAGTGCTGCAACCTACTGATGATCTAATTCATGTATCTACAATATCTCACAATCAATTCCTATGCACTGAAGTGCTCATACTCCAGCTTTTTATCATTAACCGTGTTTTTACTTTCTTCTAGGAAAATCTGGATGTTATAAGGTAAATGTCTGGGTTTGCCATTCAGTCGCAAGCAACAAAGGAAAGCAAAATTCTCCTGTTTAGAATTGAATGATAACGGTTATTTTGTTTTTAGTTCCCCAAAAAAACCATAGAGGTCTTAACACATGGAGAACCTGAAGATGTGGAGAAAGCATACCAACCACTAAATCAACAGCCTCAGGAGGACATTGACCACAGCGTACCTGTGAGCCCCACGCTAAGTAACTTGACTGACAATGGAAATTTCGTGGCACAAGAGGATGGCAAACCCACTATTACCCCAACTACTGAATCAAATTCATTTTTGTAGAGCACAGTCTTCTGCAACGCGTTACAACCTTCTATATACTGTATATACAGCATTACACTATAAAGCACTGCTTTACTCTTAATGTCTTCTTGTAATGTCTTACAAGATCAGTGTTCCCAGTTTCATTAACACTGCAATGTGACTGTTACAATATGCTGAAAAGCATTACAATAAAATGTGTTTAAAATGAAAAGCCATCAAATCTAATTAGAAGCAAACCAAAATGCAAACAGTGATGGATTCTAGTGAAGCTGGCTTCTTGCTTTCCATGGACACGTGCTACTGACACTTATTCTAAAAGAGTGGAGAAATAAAGAAGCATTTCTGAGGAGATTTTCTGTCACATCAGCTGTAGTCTGCTATTTAAAAAAAAATGTGATGCAGAAAGACTGCACTGAACAAACACGCATGCATCTCAGGGTTATTGTTTGCTACTTAATATTTATGACTAAACACTTATTCTGTGTTTTCCAAAATGCTTAAATATAGAAGTTTTGAACATTCAAAAAATTTAAGTTGGGATTGAAAATAATGTGGTACAGAAGTAGTGTATGTTATTATTATTATGTTTTCAAAATGATGTATATGTTTTTTTTTTTTATGCTGCTGTCTTTGAACTGTCATTTCAACTGTTAAGTGTTGTGAACTCAGGGTTGCTTGCATTTTGTGTAAATATTTCCATCCAGTTTATTTTTTTACTTTTATATTTTATTATTAATTTTGTATTAATAATAATTTTGTACATATTACATAAATGGCTGATTCTCTGTACATATAAAAAAAGTTCCTGATTCACCATAAATAATTACCTGTCTATCACTATACGATTTCCTCTCGCTTCTTATGAGATGTGAAATGTCCTGGTGAGAAACTGATAAATCGCTCATGCATTGTGGGATACTCTGACTGTCCACCAGAGGCTGCCATTTCCATATTTGAGGTATTTTGTCATGAATCGATCTTAAAACTCATTTTTTGATCAAAGGAAAATCACAAGGTACACTATTTTTCTTGTTTTATCGTCCTTTGTTTATTAGAAAATGTATACATGAATACATAAATACATTTGGCATTATTATGAAGGTCCCATTTTTGTATATATCTTAACAAACACATCTAAAAGTATCTTGTTGAACTATAAATAAGGTCATGATGACCATATGCTCGGATCGAGAAGCCCATTGATGGCTGATTTATGCAATGTATCTCACGCCATTGTTCAACGCCTCAATCCTTATCTCAATATCACAGCCTTTTGCCTGTCATGTTTAGACTGGGATTACACATCATTTGGGCCACTGGAAGGGGGGCACGGAGGAGATTGTTGTGCCCAGTGTGTGTTAGCTGTGAATATGTGCTCGGAGGGCGGAGGGCGGGAGGTGCTCCTTTTTTGTACTCAGGGGTTTTCTCATTATCCTTGGATTAACAGGCCACAGGCCTTTGAATTTACATGGAGGCCATAGTGATTGGCAAGGAGGAGTTTTCCTTTTATCATTCCCTCTGCAGAGGGGAGGCCGCAAAAACAGAATATTGTCCCAAGGCCTAATCCCATTGGTGTGTTTGTGCCAGAGAGAGTTATAAAAGAAACCAAAGGATGCAAGATGTTTGATGCCCCATTCCTCGATGGAGCAGTTTATTTGACCTTTTTCTTTTATTATTATTTTATTTATTTGATCGTTTTAGTAGCAATAAAAAACGATGATTGGTGAAATATGCAAATTATTTTATTATTATTATTATTATTGCAAGTATTGTGATTTTTATATTCTAATAAATTGTTACATTTGTTTATTTTATTTGTTTGCCCTTTTTTGCATTAAAAGTAGTTTTATTCTATATTTAATTGTGAGTACCATGTTTATATATATATATATATATATATATATATATATATATATATATATATATATATATATATATATATATATATATATATGTATATATATATGTGTGTGTGTGTGTGTGTGTATAATAAATATATATAATATAATATATTTAATAAAATCAAATTTTTCCACGTTTGTTTTCAAGTTTTCTAATATTATTTTCAGTTTTTAACGTTTTTCATTTGACTTTTTTTTCAGTATAGGCTACTATTTATTTTCTCATAAGTCACTTTGTGCACTACTGATCCCATTTAAGCACTAAATGAGGGTAAAGGTAGAAGCCTCTGGCACTTTTCGTCTGTCAAGTCGTGACTAAACAAGAGAATAATCTTAATTATCACACTTTAAAACGGAACAATTCATGTCCTTAATCCGCGCTGCTTTGAATTGTTTTAACAGATCAGAGGCAGATATGCAAATCCCTTAATAGTGGCGTCCTCACTGATAACATGAAGCCTAAATCCAGCCTTGAAGTGAAACTCTGAGTCTTGATCTGTCTCCAAAATCTGAGAGCCCCTCTTAAATGACGTCAAGAATTATCATATATAAAGTTAGACAGTGAACTTGCATCCTTTCTTATTTTTTCGAGAGTGATCATGGATAGAGGAGTGACCATTGAACCGATAGATATCTGATTGGATGTGACTTTCGAACACATTACTGAAGCTTTAAAAAAATATGCCATGTTTTTTTTTGGGTTTTTTTGGCAGACAGCGAATGGCGAATATTCTGCATTATTTTTTTAAAGCCAATTACTGTCGAATTTGATTTACTAACAAAATTAAAATTTATTTTATAACTTTTATTAGGCCTATCTGTGGCCAGTTTTTTATTGGGTGAGGCGAGCCTTGGTATGCCTGCATCATGTTGATGCTTTAATTGCTTGTGTAAACAGCATAACTATCTGTATTATTTTTTATTTCGATTATTACATTTCATAAGGTTCATAATTGTTAAACGTTTAATTATGTTGCTGGTAACAAACACTTATTTAAATTAACTGAAATTTGAGACTTTTCGTAACTTATTGCTCTAATTAATGGGTCTTTAATTATGACTTTAAGAAACTACAGCATTGCAGCTGGAAATCAAGTGTAAGCTGTAACTAAACCTAAAAGCAAAACAATTAAACACGTTATTATTATTATTATTTAATAACAATTTCAACGCAACTCGTATACGAGTTATATGATTTAAACAAACCCTAAACCACTACCGAAGACTTTAACCATAACCATTGACCACAACTTTTCTTTTTTAATTTTTCAACGTTTTATTTTACCAAAAATAAGTCAGCAAGTAAATGCATTTATAATTTAAACAAAATATCTGTACAATATTTACACAATAGGTCTGCGCATCATTTGGGTGAAATCTTGTAGCCCATGCAAACTTCCACAACAAAACGTTCCCAATTGTTTTTAAAGTGCATCCAGAATTGAATCTATAGTGTCTTGGATTAACGGATTCATTGAGTTTGTTTGAGCAGGTCATGTGTGGAGAGGTTCACAGGCGAGTAGGATTCCCGTGAAGGCCACCCAGCCCACCACCTCCCGAAGTCTGGACTGTGGAGATGTTTCAGATCGCTGGGTTTCTTGACGATATCTGAAGTCGCGGTTTCCGCGAGAGACCAGATTTTAGGTTTCTGGACATCGACGTTTTGTTTACACACCTCGTTTTTGCTCTCACGCGACGTGTCAGACTTGTCACTTTCCTTTTGCTGATCCAGTCCTTCCGCTAAACGGCCCTCGACCGACTTTGACCCCGCGACATCCTCCTCATCGTCATCAACCGTTTGAGGATCGATTTCATCTTCATCCTCCGTGCCTTTCCTCAAAGACCCCTCCTCTTCGCTCTCACCCTCCTCTTCCTCGTCCTCCTCGTCGGACTTTCCTTTGGAGGCCCAGCTGACCCGGTTCTCTTTCTTCAGGCGGCGCCGGGCGTTGGCGAACCACGTGGACACCTGCGTGAGGCTCATTTTGGTGACGATGGCGAGCATGATCTTCTCACCTTTGGTGGGATATGGGTTTTTAAGGTGCTCGCTGAGCCAGGCCTTCAAAGCGCTGGTGCTCTCTCTGGTGGCCACTTTGGTGACCCTACTCGGGTCATCAGCTGGCATGGGACGATATGGAGAGTAATAGGGTCCTCCACGTCCGAGGAGAGCTTGATACGGAGATGCAGCCTTCAGGTCATAGGAATTGCTCTGAAAGTAAGCAAGAGATTCGGTTTTAGATTATGAAATATATGCATATAAAGAATAATTTTTCAGTTTGTCGTGTTTTTTATTTCCCACATGCATAAGGCTATACCGTGTGTAGTACAAAATAAAATATTAAAATTTGCATATGCAATATATAATAATATAATACTTCAGAATACTTACAATGTGTGCCATGTGTCCGGGATGAGGATAAGGGATGAAACTGTACCCCGGTATTCCTGAGAAAGGTAAGGGAACCCCAGGCATTCCCACAAGATGTTGCGGTGGCTGTTGCATTCCGGGCGGACAGCCCAGTAATTGATATCCAGCGGGCATGCTGATGTTCCTGTCCATGAAGAAGTTTCCAAACCCCGTTGGAGAAGCAGGCATCCTTATTCCCTGAGCTCTGGTGTTTGAATGACACTCCCTCGAGTTCACGGGCGCTCTTTATAGGCGGAGCCGCGCCAGTGGGCGGTGCCATGGTGGTTGATTGACAGCTGTGATCGAAAAGCTTTCACTGGGGCTAAATCCCTTCAAAGGAGGATCTCGGTTGTTCCTTTTGACGGCATCTAAAAGTCTTTAAACTCACGACGCTTATCTTACGTTTATCCTGAAGAGTGGAAAATATTAGAGCTCCATTCGAAGAAAAATTCTTTTTTTTTTTTTTTCTTTTGGGAAATGCTCCTATATGAGATTTGTGATTATAACCATGAAATTTTATTAAACGATTTTATTAAAACCATGAAAGTAAGCTTCACGCAGAGAAATCACTTAAAATGTTATTTTACATTTAATATAGCCTATTTTGTTTTTGTTTTATTTGTTTTACTTAATCTTTATTGCATGTAAACACTTTAAATTGAATTGAATGTATATTTGCTCAGTATAGAGAAGCGATTGAAAACCGTCGGAACAGCTACAAATGTCGCACATTAACGTCTCAGAATAAACTTTTTTCCAACTTGCTGAGACTGTTTCATCTTTTTGTCTGAGCAAACCGATACAAGACACGACTTGACAAGCCATTATAAGAATTTGATTAGCAACACGGTGCAATGTGTGTCTGAGGCGTTCGAAAAAGCAAGAAAATATCTTGTATCTTGTAGATTAACACCGATCTGGAAACTTTAGGTTCTTTGATTTAAAATTAGATTTAGTGCAAGTAAAAAATATATATATATATATAGGCTCTATATATATATATATATATATATATATATATATATATATATATATATATATATATAATTGCAGATGTATTTAACTTGGGTTGCACGTTTGATTCATAGGTATAAAAAGTAGATTACATTTAATTCAATTTTAATAAAAAATTAAAAAAAATTAAAAATTAAATTTAGATTTTTTTAAATAGATAATATTTTCGTTAAACTTATTAAAAATACAAATTGTTTTATCAGATACAATTTTGTGTCTACTTCATTTACAAAGTATACATAAAAAAAAAGTTTAGCCTACACGTACATTTTTTTCTTTTGTTTTCTAATCCAATAGGCTAAACTAGTCTAAAAGCGAAATTATTTTTCTAATTTCATTTATAGTCTAAATCATTTCTGCACGGTTGCAAATGATTTTTTTTTTTCTCTCGGTTCCAAACGACCCTGGACTATGAATTAGTCTATTTGGTTTTATTGTTACCGAACATCAAACCTCTTTTAAAAGCGGATGACTTTGCTTTTGCCCACAACAAACTAGTAGGATACAATTGGCGTAATTAAATAGGTTAAAGCGAAACAGGTGTCGACTAATGTATATGGTAATTGCAGCATAACAGATGTTAATGTAGAGAGATACTCAGATAAGATTAGAATTCCTAAACATACATACCAATGCCCTGGAGAGAAAAGCACAGCAAACAACCCGATAGCAGGGGGTGCATGCTCTCTGACATTGGAAATACAAGTTTTTTGTTGAAACCTGCTCTTTAATCTGTTATCTAGTAAACAATGCTGGCATGCATTGTTTCCTAAAACTTTGATAGAGTCTCAGAATTAAGTTTAGATGCATCTTATGTATTATTTCAGTAGTGTATCTGATGAAAAGAAGTGTTACTTACCTTGATCTTTGTCATATATGTTCATAACCTTTTATTTGGAAATGTTTATTAAGATTTTGTATGGTGAGGTTGTGAAGGTGTGAGACGTTTAAGGGCTGACAGACGGACAGATGAGTTTGGAAGCAGGGTGGGGTTAAGATCCCTTAGGGCCAAGAGCAAATTTACTCACCTAGCACAATGGTAAAAACCGAGAGCAAAGAGCAAAGAGCAAAGCTTATGCTGCATCTCTAGAGATAAGCAGCTCAGGGCTGTGATTATTGTGTTCCTCACACACATTCAGCGTTCTCCTCTCTTTCCTCTCTTCTCACACACAATACAGGTGTACTCATGTCCTGACAGGTCCAGTTAAGACTGTTTGCTCATGCGATGCCAGTCATTTGCAGAGAGGAGAACAGTGGGAGATAGCAGACCGACATACTTCAGATAAGAGATGAGCTTTTCCAGTCTTTCACCACAGAGAAAGCAGAGAAATCAAGATTGGTGTGAGTGGAGATTTCTCCTGAGAGCTTAATTCAATTTTGTTTCACTCTACTGGAACTCCTCCCGTCAAAATCCTCATGGTTTGTGTTGTGGTTAACCAAACAGATCAACCAGATTAATCAATACAAATCAACAACTGCAGGATCAGAGAAAAAGATGCCGGTACTTACCAGCTTAGTGTTACTTCTTCACACCAAGGTCTGCTGGAATCCTCAAATCGTCATAAAATATGTTTACTGAAAAGATATTTTCATAGGTCATGATTAATCAATTGGACGATAAATAAATATAATTAATGGATACACTTATATACAGTTAGTTTGTATATAACAAATATGCATAGATAAAAATGCAATATATAAAAAATATGCACAAAACCTGGTTTTACTTTTTTTAGAAAATGGCTACTTTAAAATGGCTTAGAAAATAAAAGTAAATAAAATAAAGCAACCATGCAAATGCATGGTAATTAAAATAATAATAAACTAGATAAATAATCTCATAAATAAGCAAGACATACTCGAAATGGATATGACATACTCGAAATGGATATTAAAAATACAATTATGGTAAATAAAAAAGCTTATAAATAAATAAGCAAAAATGTGGCTTTAAGATATACCTTAAAATAGAAGTTAAAATAAAAAACAACTATTACTAATGAACTAAATAAACGGAAATAACATGCAAATGGATGGAATTATATATATATATTATATATATATATATATATATATATATATATATATATATATATATATATATATATATATATATATATAACCTATAAAGTGTCTGTTATATTAATTTTAATTTAATTTTAATTAATTTTATTAATGTAATTTAATAAATAACCATACAAATATACAGTAAATAAAAAGTAAAATAATCCAATTTATATATGGTAAAGAATTCTAATTTCAATTTACTTCATGGATATATATATATTATTTCTTTTCTTTTTTTTCTTTTTTTTTTTTTTTTGATGTTGTAGTCATAAAAAAATAAATCTGTAATAAATCAACTTCTCCAAGCTTGAATTAATAAACTATAAGAAATAAACCATAGTTTATACTGGTGAGGAAATATAAATCTTAAACATGTCCAGACAAAACCAGACTGGTCTGTCTAGGTACTCCAAAACTGAAAATTAAATCTGCATTTTACCCAAATGGAAATTTTGCAAATGTGAGGATCATCCATTGAGCGCAGTATGTGTGTCCTAATGAGTAGATAATGACAATGGGTAGAGGTGTGACTTCATTTAGCGCTCATCACATACCACTGAGCAGACAAAAGGCTTGAACATCTCATTAGAATGGCCAATAGTCAGGTGTCAATAAGATCTGTTAACAAAAGCATGAAGGGAATCCACAGAGAGTTTCACACCTTCCACATGTTAGTTTTTCTTTCTGGAAGTAGGTCCTTGTTAAGTCGTTTTGAGGCGAGAAGAGGTCAAATTTAATTAAACACTGTGAATCAAGAAAGAATAAAAAGAATAAAGAATAAAAGCTAAAAATGAATTATCACATTTATCTTTTACTAAATTATAATATAGAGGAATTTAGTCTAAAGAATCAAACTAATGAATAAAGCCAGATGTTACTTTAAGGAGCTATTTCCACCTAATATGAACTCTAGAAAAGACTTTCATTTTGTTTTTGTTTTTTATTGAGTTGTATTAAACATATTTGAATATTGACCTAAATAAAAGGTTTTAAGTCATTTGAATGTCATGAAGCACATTTTTCTAAGTTAAAAAACCTAAAGCAATTAAAATAAAGTTGTGTTTGTTGACTAAATTGGCCTTAATTCTTTTAAAATTCACCTTCCTTTTATGTGGGCCATTTCATTACAAGACAGGTCTCATTTTAAATGGCATGCGCTCATAAAAGTGTTGGTCTCCTAAAACAATGCTGTTGTTTTTAGCGTTCAAAACCTCATTTTGAGAGCTAATGAGCTATGCCAAGTCCACAGGCCCAAACAGAGGGAAGTTAGCTGAACGTGAATGTTATCAGTCTTTCCCACCTCCCCTCTATCAATCACCCCCTCCACTATCCATCTATCTTTTGTCATTTGTGTTATCAGCCCCACTCTATCACTCTTCTTTACAGAGAAGTGACATTGCAAGTACTCACCAATGGGAGGATGCCTTTGTTAGGGGTCTGGACCGGGCCCGCCCACTCCTCTTTCTCTTTTTGGGGTGTGATTTGATTGACAGCCCCCGCATGGGGTGAGTGACAGGTGGTGTTCGTTAGCCTGCGACAGGCGGCATGGTGGCTGGAGTTTGTGCTGTAGATTGGGGCCCATCTACATTAGCATCCTCGTGTGTGGTGGAGAATACAGAGCACTGCGTCCATACGGCCTCCAGATTCCTGCGACATGTTCTGCTGCTTGAACGAAAGACAGGGATGCTGCGAAAATAAGTGCAGAACAAGACAGTAACAAGAGAACACCCTCAGTTCAATGAACAGAAAGAGAGACAGACAGAAAAAATCTCAAATGTATTAAATAGGCTGATATAAATTTTATAAATAAAAAGGAGATGGATGGATGGATGGATGGATATGCATTTGGTAGATTAAATGTATTAGATAGATAGATAGATAGATAGATAGATAGATAGATAGATAGATAGATAGATAGATAGATAGATAGATAGATAGATAGATAGATGATAGATGGATAGATATGCATTTGGTAGATTAAATGTATTAGATAGATAGATAGATAGATAGATAGATAGATAGATAGATAGATAGATAGATAGATAGATAGATAGATAGATAGATAGATAGATAGATAGATAGATAGATAGATGGTTAGATGGATAGATGGATAGATATGCATTTGGTAGATTAAATGTATTAGATGGATGGATGGATGGATGGATAGATAGATATATAGATAGATGGATAGATGGATAGATGGATATATAGATAGATAGATATATAGATAGATAGATAGATAGATATGCATTTGGTAGATTAAATGTATTAGATGGATGGATGGATGGATGGATGGATGGATAGATAGATAGATAGATAGATAGATAGATAGATAGATAGATAGATAGATAGATAGATAGATAGATAGATAGATAGATAGATAGATAGATAGATAGATAGATAGATTTGGTAGATTAAATGTATTGGATGGATGGATGGATGGATGGATGGATGGATGGATAGATAGATAGATAGATATTTTGCAGATAAGACATCATTGATTTGTGATCAGAAACTCTGAATAACAGCCAGCATCGAGACTCGCATGAAGCGCTTAACAAATGCACTGTCTTCTCCTCACAATCAATACCTGGTGTGCTTGTAAGGCATCTGTGACATGACATCTACATTTTGGGTCATTTGTAAAACAAAGACTACAAGGAAGCTGGAGGCCTTGAGCCGCTGGTTTCAGTTCCCCTCCCCGGCACAACGGCGGCCCCAAACCGCAGGGGGAGCGGCCCTCAGATGGAAATGAGCATCCAAACCAACAATGTAGCACCTAATCTCTTCAGAGAGCTGGGAATCAGTTACACAGCAGTGGAGGCCTCTCGGTGCTTTTCAGCGGCTCCCCCTGCAAACACAGACACGCACACACCCTCTGACCCCCCTCCTGTGTAGCCACAGGCTCCCCTTACACATGGGCCAGATACAAGGTATCCCCCTGCAACAGAAGGGGCAAGAATAAGTGGAGCGCGGGGTGGGGCAGAGCCCTCAAAGCACGGGATTAGAGCTAATGTGCCCTCCCTGGGTTCTAATCTCTTCAGAGGAGCAGCGTGTTTGAGGACTGCAGGGCAGTCAGATAAGTATCTATTACAGAAAGGCCCTCTTATCCTTCAAACACCCCCATGCCCTTCAGAAATGAGGCACAAAACCACTTGCCTGTCTTCTCCTGGGATACCCAAAAGCAAGTGTTGGCCTTTTGCAACTAATATGGAATTAAGGGCTCAGGACCTTACGGAGGGCCACTAGGGCCCATATTTGCTCCATCTGGGGAGCTCAAAGCCGAGCGACCGATGGGCATCAAAGAAGGAGAGGAGAAAAGAACCAAGGAGCTTCGCTGGGAAGGTGTGAGCCAGGGGACAGGGACTGAGGTGGAAGATCTGATAGAGTGTAATCTTGTTAGGGTGATCCAGGAGACTGATGAAAGAGCTGCACACTAGATTAGCGCGAGGGCCCGGAGGAAAGCTGGGAGATTGCAACGAAAAACTTTATGAAAAAAAAAAGATCTTAACAATTAGAGGGAAAATAATGAACAGGAGAAAAAGCACACATTACACGCAGTATAATAATAATTATTTTTTTATATATAAGGGGACTGTAAATTACATGAAAATAAACACTCAGGTAACAGGAAAGACCTTCAGATTTCCAACATAAGGCACAAACTAGCAGATTTACTTAGCATCATCATTTGGAATGCATTTATTTGAATATAGAAATGCACTAAAACATACAATTCAAGACATTAGCAGCAGAAAAGCAGAAAAGAACTGGCATTTACAAAGCATTCAAATTCCATAAAAATATATTTCAATATTTCAAAGTGTGTGACTCATTTTTTAACTGGAATTGGATCATAACTCTAACTCTGGTTTGGGATAGTATTGGCTGTTATAATTTTTCCTTTATCATGACATCATAAAAAAAAATTCAGGAGCTTATTTATGTATTTAGCTAAAATAGAGTTAAATTGTGCATTTATATGGTCTCTATCGAACTATCTATGCAAACTATGATTCTGACTTTTAAGTTTGGTAAGGTGGAAATAAGGCAAGTAAATGCTGAACTTGGTCTCTATTCAAGACAGAACTTTAGCATTAACATACAGACAACGTAGTTCTTCAGACTTGTAAAACTTTGGGGTCATAAGATGAAACGGTAATTTAAAATGCACCTTTTCATTGCTTAATGTAAACCTTTAGCAGAGAAAATAAGACATTAGACTTATAGAATATCACACAGTGCTGTGGCATAACACTACAAATGCCAATTAAGTTAAAAAAGCTACTTAAATGTGAATACAACAACATCATAGTATCTGTTCGAATAAAGCAGCAAAGTGTGTTTTCATCTGTACACTATTAAAGCGGCACTAAAGCGAGACTTCACACAGTCTACCGTGAGAACTTTCTGGTTCTAAACGCAGGCAGCATGAGCTGATGAGCAACAGTCCTCTCCTCCAGCACGGGCGCCAGGTCCTCCGCTGAACCCCACTTCTTCATGGAGTGAAATAATGAGGAGATCTTCCTGTTCCTGCGCTCGCCAGCCTGGGTCAGGCTGTGGCACTCGCTGACTTCAGCTTGGAGAACAGACATCAAAGCAGTGTTAAGAAGAAGACCACACTGTGCATGAAATAACATGCTGGAAGGACAAATAGGGTGAAGACAAACAGTCCAAAACTGATCCATGAGGCACCCCGCAGATTGAGAGAAACCACATGCCTGCGCTAATGTGGAAAACATCCTCAGTGCTGCTCTTTCCACATGTGCCACACGTCAAACACACACATGCTGCGTTGCACTTTAGCACAAAAAAAGTAAACTGAGATTGACTCACATAGTTCATGGTCTTCTAATTGTGTCTCCTGTAAATTAAGGTAATGATATGGTAAATGGCCGCTGTAGTCCCGCAGATTGTCCTTCGCTCCTGTGAACATGTTCATATTTCAGCAATATTAAATGGAGCAAACTCAAATGTTGCTGCTTTTATTTTTACGTCTTATTGAATTTCGGGACATGTCAAGATATTTTGTTCATTTTTGCTCTGTTAATTTGATTTGCATGCTTATAAAATAAAATAAAATAAAATAAAATAAAATAAAATAAAATAAAATAAAATAAAATAAAATTAAACATTTGGAGGTATGAATGCTTACCGTACGTCCTGACCAGCAGGTCAAATATATGTTGATGGCCATGCAGTGCTGCGATGTGTAACGGTGTGTATCCCTGTAAGAACAAAAGACTGAATATATCAAAAAGTGTCAAAAGCATGTCCAAGTCATACTTCATCCCATAATCGAAAGAATCAAATACAAAAAAAACATATAAAATTAAATTTTTTAAAATGAAATGAAATTATATAAAATATGTAATTTAATTAAATAGTAAATATATATAATATTTTAAATGTAGTAATATTTCTTTTTGTGAATAAAATATATTTTACAGTTGTTGGA
This sequence comes from Carassius auratus, assembly GCF_003368295.1. NCBI lineage: Eukaryota > Metazoa > Chordata > Actinopteri > Cypriniformes > Cyprinidae > Carassius > Carassius auratus. Next base: position 8,552,887 of record NC_039265.1, on the reverse strand, counting down.
CTGTGACATTATTTGCATGACAATTAAGCGTATTTAATAATTGTCACTGCCGTAACACACACACAAACACACACACACACACACACTAATATATACATATTTTGTAATAAATTTAATTAAAGGAAAATATTTAATTCAATATAAAACAAACTATATTTTACATTAACAACTATTTTACATAAAGTAAAATCTGTCAGATTTTTTGTTCTGCGTGATTTAAATATTGATATACTGTATTAAATTAAACAAAAATATTTAATTAAATTAAACAAAATATATTTTATATATATTAAAATATTTTACATATTTTGTTTTTGCACTGCAACATTTAATCATTAATTCATATATTCATATATATATTCATATATATATATATATATATATATATATATATATATATATATATATATATATATATATATATATATATATATATATATATAATGATATTAATAAACACAAAAGTAATGCACACATTACAATAGTGAAAATGAGTGATTTTCTCCACTGCTAAATATAATTTTATTTATTTTCTTTAGATTTGGGGGTGAAATAATGTTATTTGTGAGACTCCCCCAAGCAGAAAATGTTTTCTGGTTTAAATATCGCTGGTGATCAATCTCACCACAAAACAGAAATGAAAAGGAAATGGACAGGGTGAAGTAATATTCGACACTCACCCCCTAGTGCCCATGTCCCAATCATAATAACCACAACACGACAGAATCAGAGAGTGACAGAAAGAAGAGAAGAGGGGGAGAGAAAGACGGGACACAAATGAACTGAGGTTACAGCAACAAATCTAATGACAGAATCATAATTGCCTGGTAATTGAGTGAAATTGCTTTGCTCTGAGCCTGCTGTTGGAATACATGAAGACATTGTTTAAGGGAAGCTGTTAACATGACAGAGTTTGATTTATGAACAGACATTCTCAAACAGCGCCGGGCTTCATTTGCACAGCTGGGCACCCGCATACCCTTTCACAGGAGTTATGTCAGAAGCGGACGCTTTCTGGCAGCCTGACACACACGTGAGAAACATTACACAGCGAGGGTGAATGGAAGGTGAGCTGGACTTACATGCTGTGAGAGGAAAGAAGACAAAAACATCATGATTAGTAAATGCATTTAAGTTTAGGCATGTATACGTTTGTTATCAACTAAAAATGGATTGATTTATGAAGCAGTGGCACGTACTGCTTTTATATTGACGTCAGCTCCTGCTTCTGCCAACATTGTGGTCACGTCTTCTTTACCATGTTTCGCAGCCCAGTGTAGTGCTGTCTGTCAGAGATATTGAAACATTAAAATTATATTAAATATAATTTATATCTTTCTGTACAATGTCTTTTTTATATCCATTTTTAAATGCTTTTTTAAATTTGACCTAGAAATTGTTCAGAATACTATATATTCAATCCTCAGATAATACTTTGATCATAATTTTATTCTAATGTTCATTTTTTACTTATCCATTCTTTTATCCAATTACATTTAACCTAAAAATTGTGCATAATACTAAATGTTTGTAAATATTTTTCCATTATAATATTGTTTTATTTTAATATTGACTTATTTTATTGCATTTATTTATTTTACTTCACTCACTCATTCACTCAATACATTTTTTTTATTACTACATTTAACCAAGAAATTGTGCATAATCTTAAGAAACCCTTCAAATATTTTTAATAGTTATTTATTTGACTTATTAGAAAAAATTGACTATTAATTCTTTCATTTTTTGGTCACTACATGATTCTCACACTTGCATTCATGTTATTCCATAGTTTTAATTTCATCTTTTAAATATTTTTTTTTAAGTGTATATAACCATTTTTAACATGTAACATTTATAGTTTCATAGAATTACTTAAATGAGGTAAACCATTTAACATTTTTCTAAATTCTAAAACCAAAAATATAATTTTCTGTCCAAATTGTGGTCTGAGACTTTTGGGCAGCATGGTGGATCTGAATTCTCATATTGCTTGTTTGGACAGCTTGTTTGTGCTAGTACACAATCGTCAAGCCATCTGATTAATCTTGTTATACATCATTTACACTCTGCATGTTCATTCTCTCCCACTAGGTAGATCCCCACCCCCCTAACGCCACACAGTGGAGCGGCCCGCGGCTCCCATAGGCTGCCAGCTGTGCACAGAGGGTGTGGAGGGGACGGTTTCCTGCCATCTAATGGTGGTCTAATTACAAAACAACAAACCAGTGTGCCCACTGCGGGGGGAGCACAGGCCTGTCACGGGGTGCAAGATTGATGATGTTGGTATGACCCTCTGATGGAGGACCCACCCAGGCATCAGGCTGTTGACAAGGCCTGTCAGAAGGAGAAGGGGCCACGCACCGCACACATGCACACGGACACTGGAGCTTCAAACACCCGGCGCTCTCAAACACGATGAATGGACAAGATGGGAAAGCTATTGACCTCAGCCTGAGCGACACACCTCCTTAATAGGACGGTGATGTGAGGTGGATTCTTCAAGAGGACACTGGATCAAAATCAGCCACTTTATGTGCTTGTACTTTGTGAATGGTATTACGGAGAAAATCTGAATTCAATGCATTATTTAATGCTTCATTTTCTATTTCTGGAAAGTTTAACTGGCACTGTTTACAGGTATAATCACCCAAAAATGAAAATTACCCCATGATTTAAGGAAAACACCTTTAAAAGGCCAAATGCATTTGTAGAAAAAAAGAAAAGCGAGAATGCAGAAGCGCAGAGGAGATAGCAAAATAAAGCACCCGGTTATGAATTAAAAGTTCAAAAGGATGATTTGTAAAGAAAAATGTTGGATGATTTCAATATAAACCAAGAGGAGACTGGTTTTTCCTTTGCTGTACACAAAATCTGAATTTTGTGAGACTAGTAGGGGTATAACGGAATGTGTTTTCGTACTGAATGGTTCACAGGGTAAATTCCAAATTCCAAATTTCACACTGCAAGTAGGACCCGTCATATTGCCGGAACATTGCCGGGTCGCCTTCTGTGTGAAAGCAACCACGTCCCGGGATTGATTCCCGTAAGAACCCGGGTCGGGGACCTAGTAACATTGCCAGATTCAACCCGGAACGAGCGCTGTGTGAACAAAAGCCAGATCTAATTCCGTGTCAAAGTGATGACGTGCGTTATCGCGCAACTCTTTTACCGTCTTTTGAAGGAAGATCAATGTTCGCAACAAAAAAATACGTGCAAACTGTAATGAAGATGAGATCAGTTCCTCACTTTCCGCACTGACGCCGAGATCGTTCGCTTGCTTCAGTGAAAGTATTACATGCCTAGCGTTGTCGACTCGTACATTACACATCACGCGCTGATGTCACATGTCGTTACGGGATCTTCACGGGTTGTGTGTGAAAGCACGCACATATCCCGGGTCATCACTGGCAGTGTGAAAGTGCAAAAACTAGCGACCCGGGAACAATTGCCGAACACTTTACCCATGTATTTGCCGGAATGGCAGTGTGAAAGGGGCTATGGAACTGATCATCCCATATGCCCTATTCCCTTCAATGGGCAGAGCCTTGGAGGCTTTGGAGTGAGCAGGATACATGCCATTATGTAGCCATTTGGAATGTACTTGGCAAAGGAAGCGAGGGAAATATAAAACTCTTTAAAACATAAAATTTATGTTGATTTTCAACAATTATGCTAATAAAAATAAAAATACATTTGTGCCAGTAAAACAGCGATATTTGCTGACGGACACTGTGCTGTGTTGTTATGGGAACATCTTAGCTGAAGATAATGAGGAAATTACATTGTACCTTTTGCCAAGTATATTCCAAACAACTACATAATGGCACGTATCCTGCTCACTCCAAAGTCTCCACTCCAAGGGACCTGCCCTTCAAAGGGAGTAGGGCATAGGGATGATCACTTTGAATTTACCCTGTGAACCGTTTGGATACAAAAACACATACCGTTACACCCCTGGAGACTTGCATATTCCTATCGGTTTTTCTCACCGGATATTTTTCTTACACAACTGCATTGCTTTGCTTCATAAGGCCTTTTAATAATCCCCCGGAGCCACGTGGAGCACTTTTTATTATTGATGGATGTATTTTATTGGAAATTCACTGCCATTATAACTCTTGATAGAGACATTTTTAATACAACTCTGATTGTATTCATCTGAAAGAAGAAAGTCATTTACACCTAGGATAGCTTGTGGGTGAGTAAAATACAAGGTCATTTTCATTTTTGGGTGAACTATCCCTTTAAGTTAATTTTTCTGTTTCCTGAAAGTTAAACCAAACCTCTCAAAACTCTTAAAGGTGCTGTATGTAGGATTGACACCGAGTGGTTGAACTAGGTATTGCAGTCCAAATTAAAAATATAAGGCCCCACCTCCTCAGACTTGACACATGCAGCTTGCCACATTGATGACACCATGAAAAGGAACTTGATGAGGAATGAAAAATGAAAAATTTTGTGTTTTCCGCCAACTGGCAACACGGAATGCTGAAATACAATTGGGCAAACTGCTAGTGGGCGGGTTTCACAAAGCAAAACAGAGAAAGACATTCCGGCCCAAAACAGAAATTTTTAAAGGAGAATAACTGACTGTAGCATTGTTTTTCAGATAAACAAATATGCTAACTTAGCATGTTTCTTAAATATCTGCAAACATATTATGGTATTTTTATGTTTTAGTAGAGTCAAAAACCTACATACAGCACCTTTAACAAAACTGAAAGAGTAAAAAAAAAGAATGAATGAATGAATGAATCCAATGGAATTTTAAGTTTTGTAAAAGAAAAGTATATGTAGCAAAGATTTAAATACAGTTCTGATCCAAAGTATTTAACTTTAAATTTCTGTTTCACTTATTTTAGTGCATAGTGAAAAATACCAAATAAATGTATCAAAAGTAAAAATTAAATCACTTCTCCATGCTATATCAGCTGATAATATTTTGATTTGTCAAATACTAATTCGGACTGCCCAGAATTCTAAACAAAAAACTTCTGGAAGGAAACAAAATGACGTCATGTGACAACAATATGTCATACTGAAATGCTGAAATACTTTTTTGGTTCCTAATAACATACTACTCCTCATTCTAATATGCTGGTTTGCTGCTCAAGAAACATTTCTGATTATCAATTTAGTTAAAACAGTTGCGCTGCTTAATATTTTTGTCAAATAAATGAATGTAAGTGTAAGAACCTAAAGCAGTATCTATCAGCTACAAATTTTAGTAACTTAACCCTGATTCTGCCAAAAGACATTTTTACACAAAATGTCATAAAAAATGCTAAATTACAATTTCAGTAGTTTTTAATAACTATAGACCCAACTCACCGACTAAAGTCACATGACAACAATGCACACCAGTCTGAAATCTACGTACGCATATGGCATACTATTTCATCTGTACACAATATGCATCATATCTCTACTGTTGTGTGTTCTGTACTACGGGAGGGTGCTGTCTCCTGTAGGTGTTTCCAGTCCTGCCCACAGGACATATTGTGATAGATGAAGTCTGGTTTCCCTATCAGCCGCTCTATTGTTTGGGCTGTCGCACCCTTGAGATGGATTGGCTGGCGCACATGTTTGACTGACAGCGCGACAGGTCTCATGGAGGCTCGGCGTGACGGATGACGGTCAACAGGATGTGACGTCTAAAACCCTTGTTCCTCAGGTTCCTGTTCTGGCCTGGCGGGGAACCCTCAACTCTCACTAACCAAATAGCGCCTTTGTGACAGACACAATAGAGACATATTCGCTGCGGCTTATAAAGAAGAGCGATGGACAAATAATGTACTCACAAACTGGGCGGAGGGAGAAGGAAGTCCGGGATACATCGGGAGAGGATGACATAGTGGAGGAGAAGAGAAAGAGAAAGAGATGAGCACACAGGTGGATTTACATTTACGCCTGATGCATGGCAAAATTTGTTTCAGAAATCATTCTAATATACTGATATGCTGGTCAAGGACAGTTTCTTATTATTAACAATGCTGCTGCACATTTTTGTAAAAGGTTTTTTTTTCACTCTTGAATAGCTGGTTACTTATGCACAGCAAGTTTTTTTTATTCTTCACTCAGGGGTAAAAAGAAATTAAAAATACATGAGAATAATAGTATCAAACTGTATTTAGGCGAGGCCATATTATAGATATTTCAGCAGATTTTTACAGTCAAAAAAGGTCCACTGTCTTTCGTCAATATTAGATAGAATACAATAGATAGAGTTTGCAGGTGTTATGAAACGTTAGACTTTTTATGACCAGGTAAAGAAAATTGAAAGGAATAAATTTAACAGAACACAATACGGCTTTCTAAATGTAAATGTCTTTTGTCAGTGCTTCAAAAACAAATTTGAATTATCTCCATAATATTTTAATTCATTTCAGTAAATAAATAAATATTGATTTATTAATAAATGATATTTATTTATTAGCTTCCGATCACAGTGGGTGGAAAAACAAAAACAAAACAAAACACTACAACAAAAAATGATCTTCGTCAGTATTCTTGTTTTTCAGTTTAAAAGCCTAAAGATTCCTAAATCAAATTACATTTACTTGAGAACCAAAAAGATCCTAAAAAAATTTTTTTTATGATAAATTGATCTTCGTGAGTTCTCTGAGTTTATGATTAAAATAAGATCAGTCTATGGGCTCAGAAAATTCATTCATTCATTCGTTCTGGTTTTAAGCACAAACTCACAGAATTCTGTTTAATTTTCAGAAAACAAGCGGTTTATGATGTTTAGATGTTCACAAGTTCACCCTTACATCTAATCTGAAGGCGAATAGTAGGCATATTTTAGCGTGCTGTCCTGGGGGAGGGGTCCGGGCCCGGAGCACAGCCCGAACCCAAATAACTCCCCCTATCCCCAATTTGGGATAAATAGATTAGAAGTGAGGAGTTGGGGTGGAAGAGGGATGCCGAAAAAACTGTCATGGGACAGGAGGTAGGAAGACTGGATATATATATGCTTGTGTGCTATTTAAGATGATTAGCTAAACGAAATGCACCTGTGCCAAATTGGATGATTATCTGATCGTGCTTCTCCCGAACTTTGTTAATAAAACCACATTTTATATTGGAAAACAAAACATAAATATTGTGCAAAATAGAGTTCTTATTATTTTTTTTATTTTTTTGCAGGCTATGCAACATGCCATGACTATGAATGTAATATTTTCCACTCTGATTTAAGATCTTTTTAGGCCTGAATTTATGGAAGGGTGAATTAAGCAGAAACCCTGTTAGTAAATAATGGCCATGTAGTTTAGTTTTAATGAATTCAAATCAAGGCAATTAATTTAAACAACATGGCCACAATTTACTAAAACAAGGGAAGAAATTCTTAATATCCATGTTATATGTATATCACTCTCATGAAATGATCTTGAAGGACATCAGCCTTTATCTGGTTTGTGGCCAGAAAGCGAGCGGTCCTGCTCGAGTGCACGGCTTAAAGCGAGGAGTGTTTGCGCTGCATCTGAGATCAGGACTGTTTATTTATGGGCTTCACTGTGAGAGCTTCAATTGGAATTTTCTCCCAAAGGAGCTTCCAACATGTGAAAGGAAAACAGAGATTGTGTCGGGTTACGGACTCGGGGTGATGTGCAACTTCAGCGACTGAGAGGCTAAAGGCGAAGCTTAACTACTTAAACTTAAGACTTAAACAATAGAAGTGGCAGAAAAGATCCAGGACAGCAAAAAAACGAGCATCCTTGAAAAAAAATCCAACTTTTGTTTCGTCAGAAAAACTTTACTTTAAAGGTTGGAAATGCTGGCATTATATATAATATTAAAGGCCATTTTTTGCTCATTTAGTTTGAGAACATGCAATGTCAAGTTTAGTGGTGAAGGTCCAACTAAGAAAATATTGAGCATGCTCAGTTTGATTTGTATTTTTAGTCAAAGCACAGGGAGATATAACAACAAATATTTGTCATTCAGAAATATCCAATGTTTTAACTCTATGCAGTGTTTTTTATTGTCATTAAATGTATGTGTCAAGTCAGCATTAGAGTGGTTCTTTTCAGTAAGATTTTTTTCCATTTCGGAAGTCATTATTATTCTATATTTTCATTTTATCTGTATTTTAAGATGGCTCAACAATATGATACACAAGTTAAGATAAACTAAGGCAATTCTACACCACTATTGCTAACATTAATTTATAATGATCTAAAATTGAACACATGAATTTTGAGTTCATCGGACATATATTGCGTTAAACTTAACTTAAACTTAAAATTGATACAATGATTTTTCCATAAATTGAGTAAATCTAATAACTCGAGATGATGGGTGCCTGAACTTCTGATATTTTAATTTTTTTTACAGATAAAACGCCCCTTAAACTATCATCTCACAAGCACAGTTGCATTGTACCAAACGGAGGAGAGGTGGCTTGCTTGGCACGTCGTCCCGGTTCAGGAAGGGGGGCATCAAAGCCACATGGGGGTCAGACTTACCACCTTCCTGGGGACATGGCGGCGATTGTTCTCCAATTAATCCCAGCCTGCTCTATTACTTTCAGATTATCTTTAAGTGGTTGAAGTCTTTGAGGTGAGCCCTAATCTCTCCCGCACTTCAATGGCCGCCGTTGTATCTTGTCAGCGCGGGGAAGGCGAAGGGCTTAGAGGTTCTTAGAAGGTGGTCTGACACGGGACAGTGTGAGAACTCCGGCCCAGGCAGGGACCACAAACACAGGCTCAAAGCTCTTAAGCGCACCGGGGGGACAAATAAAAGGATTTGAGCTTGTTTTGGGGGGTGAAGGAGCTAAAAAGCTATCTTTCATAATCCTTCTGAAAATAAGCCTTTGAAACGCATGATCGGGGTTGAGCTTCGCTCTTTGGTCTGTGTTGCACCTGGGTACGAGGGAGGAAACGGTGGAAAGTCAGTAACCTTCGAGGAGCCACAGGGAATCGGTGGTCCAGAACTCTAGTTAACGTCATGAACGTCGCTGACGAGCGAAAAATTTACATGTGCTGGAGTGCACACATGTGATCCAATGTGTGATAAAATACTTATCCACTTGGACACTTGTTTTAAAAGGTTTCCCCAATAATGAAAACTTTTAACTCACCCCCTTTTGGAAGTCAAATCCAGGAGATATAAGGGAGAGAGAGAGAGAGAGAGAGAGAGAGAGAAGTCTATTAATGAATACAATTGCAAATGACAAAATTACAAATGGAAATTGTCATTTAAGACTTTTGAAACATATCTATCTCAATATATGTTTGAGGTTTTGTGTATACTGTATAAGTTTGGCAACATCTGCTCCTTTAATATTCAATTTTTTTTTACATTTGACATTTCAGAAGATCAGTGAAGTCAATAAAACTATCAAATATCACAAAGTGGAAGGTTATTATTCAGTGATTTAGTCACTCAAATCAATGTCGCAAGCTTCATCCTACTTTTTAAACAGAATTCAAAGACATTTTATATATTTTTTATAATGATTGATTGAATTTGTAGAATTTATTTTAACTAATTTATTTATATAATTGCAATTGGTTTATTAATATAATAATATATTTTAGTCCATTTATTAATATAGCATACTTTAAAATATTTTATGTTTAAATTAAATATATAATAAAATTCATTTCCATCTCATATTGAGGTTTTTAATAATATATAAAAAAATATGAATTAAGACTTAAATGTCTAAACTTATACTGTAACTTTTACTGTACATGCAGTGTTTGTATGATTGGTTGCAAACTTACTGAGGTGAAGTCCTATTTTGTTCCGAGCACATGAAAAGACCAATAAAAATTCATTATTAAAACTTGAGCTTATGATATGAGACGCGTGCATTCAAATGACATTCATATATTTAGACATAGAGGAACACATTATGCAACACACAACACACTTAATGTGAGTATATACTGATGATATCTACCTTTTTATTGGCCAGGGAGGAGTCTTGCCTCAGGAGCTGAGTGAGCTGAGACAGTTTGCCACTTGCTGCAGAGAAGATCCACTCTTTCTCAAGAGGATCAAGCTATGGACCAAACAAAAACGATGTTTTTACCCTAACAAACTTACAGTACTTCTTAAAGGGAGACACCTGGAGTACCCTGAGCTTAAATGTCTTAATTTAAAGGCACACCGTCTTTAACCAAACTTTTTTTATTGTCAAGTTATGATACATTAGTATGCCATCTCCTTCAAAAAGTCTAGGAATCTTTCTTTGGTTTAATTTAGTGTTACTGTATATAAACCACAGTTTTATTGTAGCAACAGTAGCAAAAGGAATTTTACTGTAAATTTACCATGATAAAGGTTTCTCATAAAGCGTGTTATGATCAGTTATGCGTTATGTACACTCACAGCCACAGCGGTGGATCCCAAACTGCCTCCGCACTCCTCATCCTGCTCGGATTCACTCTGGAAAAGAAACAGGATGTGATATGACTCACAAAACCACCTGTCAGTAGCACCTGGAGCTCGGACGAGTCAGTGTGAAACTGCACTGTACGGTTAGTAACACAAATAACACGACACGCTAAAGAGGACGTTTGGGTTTGACAGGTTCCTCTTCCTGTTCTGTAGTTGCGGTATGAACGGAGGGGAACCCAGCGCTGTGAAGAATGAACAAACTCAAGCAAATACACAACGCATACAGTCCACAAAGTCATCAGTACACACACACACACATAAACAGATCCCATCAAAGATCCAGTAAACGCAGCGAATACAGAAAACACCCATAATGCCGCTTTGTTTATCAGTACACAGACTCACACTGAATACCAGAAACACTTCCAGGGACATTTCCCCTTTAAAAACACAGCAAATCTGCTTGTGGAAATAAGAGAACAGTAAAAACAAAGGATAATTCCTCCAATCTGCCTTCTTGACAGGTAACACAAGCATAAAACCCCCACTTAACTCACCAGAGGTGAATGATTGGCTCCAATGAGCACCAGATTGCTCTAACTGTGCCTTTGGTTTTATTTTATCGTATGCCGTTTTACCAGAAGCCATCAGTTTTGTGAGCCAAAGCGATGGTCAGTTTCTCTTTATGTACTGAAGTGTCAGTCAGGCTGATTAATGTGAGGGAAAATGGAGCAGTTGGGTCATTTCTGCAGTGCACGTGATGGCTAATTGTTTTCAGGACAGCTGCAGAGTGTCCGAGACAGTGGGAAAACACTTACACTCTTTCATATATGCTACAGTTTTCCGAAAGCTGCGTGCAATATTTGTTTACCTTTGCTTAAATAGGAACCAAGCCAGACATATTTCCTTTTGAGAGAAGAATGAAAAGAGCGGGAGAGTGACTGAATAATTGCATGTGAAACTATTATTTTTCCATGTGGAAACCAACCAGACTGGTGACAAATAATCACAGCGGTGAAGCCTGAATGCAGTAATGAATACGTCGATGAAAGAGTTTCACTGCATTGTAAAATATTAAAAAGATCACATTTTATGCAGATGATTTCAGCTTCAATGCATCATATGAATAATTCCTCTAAAGGACTAGTCAGTTTTGTCTCGCTTCTTGGAAAGAGCTTTCAGGCGTGAAGAGCTTTCAAGTGTGAATCTTTTCTACTTAAACAGTTTGCAAGTAGTGTGACTGAAAGAGAAAGATTTAATGAAAAAACAAAACACTTCATGTTTTAAAGCTCTAAGAGCAAAATAGAAGACTCGATATTTACTTATATTACTTGAACTTTAATAAAAATACAGTAAAAAAAATTTTTTTAATGAAACAAAACAAAACTCAAACATTAAATCTTGTTTTAACATTATGCTCTTGGTCTTTAACTAGCTGTATCTCAGGTTAATCTGCATACAAATGTTGGAGGGCACAGATGATCATTTTCTCTATAATGAGGTGGAGCATGTTTCTGTTTTGCACAAGAATAGAAAGCTTCTTTCAAATGCAGATTAATGCGTCTTTCATGCTGTCACTCCTGGCTGAACTAAGGCCTTTCACAAATCCAGCTATTTAACTTGCGCCACCTTCTGGTTAGTCCTAGTATTACATATATCATGTGTGAAGATTGTTTAAGGCAGGGCTATTCAATTAATTTCATCTGAGGGCCGGATTACAGAATTGAAAATTTGAAGGGGGCCAAGGGGGTTGGGGGCCATCCCAATCTCTTTATTGGGGGGGGGGGTGAAGATGATTGGCGGGCCGCATTTGGCCCGAGGGCCGCCAATTGAGTAGCCCTGGTATAAGGGCTCCTGAATAATTTTTTTATATTGTCAGCGAATGATAAGTAAAGATGTACAAATAAGAGCAATGACAAATGGCAAATGACAAATAATAAAAAACTAAATCGTGAGAAAAAAAATTTGGATGCATGTGCAAATTTTTTAGAAATTGGTTGCTTGGGCCATTCAACATGTTTTCGAGAAATATTTTTTTTTTTAAATAATACCATGAAGTATTCTCAGTGATTAACTTAACTTAAATCTGAATACTATGACACAGTAATTAGGGTCAACAGTGGGCACCCTTGTGATGTCATTTCCTGTTTATGTGACATGAAAACACAATGGCTTCGAGTGTTGACTTTAATTTTGCATTAATACTTTTTTTTTTTTTTTTTACTTTTTATATATATAAAAAAACAGATTTATCTGATGTTTTTAAATACATAATATAATATTTTTAGAGCTCAGGCCTTTTTTCTGTACCTTTTTGATTATAGATATAGGTCTTGGCATCTATTTAGCTGGATAAATGTAAATCCACTATAAAATTACTTATAATTTGTTATTAATTTGTTTTTACAATTTATAATTATAACTTTAATATTATATTATCTAATACATTTATAAAATATTATTTGATAAATATTATGATTGAGAATATGTTATAAAATTATATATTAAGTCTTTATTATTATTTTTCTTTCTGGATAGTAAAACCTCCTAGACATATTTACTATAAGCCCAGGATAAAACACCAGAATCAGTTTTAATGAAAATATTTAAATAATGTTAAATCACAAAAGGTATATTAAAGCCATTGTCTGTATGAAATGCATTTTCTATGTGGGTGCTTTTTTTTTAGTATATAAATAATACACACAGATATTCCATTGACCCTTCTGTGTTCTACTGCTTTTATGACAACTAAAAGAAGCTCGTTAGTTCCATTTCAGACAGAGCAACAGAAACATAGAGTGTGATCAGTTTAGAAAAAAAAAACAGCTCATGTTAGTTCAAGCTCCTTGACTCTAACCTTTGACCCTGAGTCTTTGTCGAGGTCATCTTCTCGGTCGGAGGCTGAAAGCTCCTCTGGTTTCTCCTCTGCTGCTGGCGGGGAGAGGGTGCTCTCTACCTGCTAATCACAAGAAAGGCAGAAGTTACACTTCACTAAGATCACTTACTAAGGATCACTTCACTGTGCTCAAATGTGCTGATGCTGACAAAATACCAGGTCAACAGGCCAAACACATTCTCAGTAGACCTTCACTCCTCCTCATACTGAGAGCAGGATAACTAAACTATAGAAAGATGGTGTGATGGTTTCATTGCTCAGAAGTAAATGCAGATGCTTTCATAGGCTATGTCTGTTTAACAGTTTTCTAGACACAATTTCAAAGTGACAATAAGCGCAGACAGGAAATTCACACTGTTGTGTGTTGAGCTGAATGCGCTGATGCACTCTATGTGTGAGTGAAAACTGCAACTCATTAACCAGTGTTTTAGCAGAATCTACTATCAATGTGTACATGAATAGAAACTTCAATTATACATTCAATACAGATTGTATTTAAATGTATTTGGTCTCTTTGTTTAGTAGTAGTCGTTTTAGTGCAAGGCAACAGTTAAAATTTCTTTGAATACACACACACACACACACACACACACACACACATTTATATATATATGTATATATAATTTATTTATTTATACCCAAAGCACAAAATACATTATCTGTATAAATGTTCATGTTATTAATTGAATATATTAACATTTTCAATCATTTTACCTTTAATAACAAAATTCTAAATTCTCATATAATTTGTTTATTCCCCCCCCCAGTTAGATATTTTTAGTACTTCAACTTGAAGTTGCAGAGAGGCAATATTTCTATCAAATATTTGTATATTTTTCATTTTTAGTTAACTATAACAACAACCTATCATCGGCTCACAAATTCCAATAATGAGGGCAAAAGGATGTTTACCTTTTAAGAGAGATAAACCACTTTTTCACATTGAAATCATAAGACCACATATAAGATCACAGATTCGCATTAATAGTTGTGGTTACCAGTAATAGTAATGTGAATGTTGCACTGTGACAGTTGTGTGCCAACGTTAACCTACATACTCAATGCTCTTGTAAGTGATGTTTTAGTCAAAGAGAGATGCAAACCTCACAGGCTTAAATTATCCAAAGATGCTTTCAGGCATCACAGATAAGTGAAAATGATCTTAAAACCAAGTAAAAAAAATAGCAATTAATCATTCCAAAAAGGAAATTTTACATGCCCACTATACTCTACCTCGCCGGAAGTCTCGATATGTGCTTCAACATAACGCTTTTAACAGCTGAAGTCCTACAGCTAAAGATAAGGCAAGTGAAACACTGTGTTATCTGCTTTTGACAAGCTTTCTCTTATCACCAGCTGCTTCTTTAATCCAGACCAGAAAAGCTTTAGCAAACAGTCTGAGGAAAAACACCGGATTCTGAATGATATCCAAGAAAATGATTAATAGAGACCTGAATTTCACAAGAGTATTACACTACTTTAGCTGATGTGAACATGTCATGCTAGCTCTAACTGAGACTATAACAAATACTTGAACAACAATAATGCCTTACATTCAACTAGAGCTTTAAATATGAATGTTTAATGGAATAACGTCAACATTACAGAACACTGATGAAATACTGTGGTTAAATAACTCATCCAGATTCCCCTTTAGTTCCTGTTTCTTCTTCTTCTTTATGTTTTTTTTTTAGCAAAATCATAAGATGTCATGATGTGTCATGTATGATAACACGGATGTGACAAAGGTGGTCACTGTCTGAGCTATTAAGAGAGGTTTTACTTAATGTTTACTCCTCTTAAAGAAACAGTTCAACCTAAAATAAAAAAATGGACTTACAGTGAATGGGTGCCGTCAGAATGAGACAGCTGACAAAAACATCACAAGTAATCCACACCACCCCAGTCCATCAATTAACGTCTTGTGAAGTAAAAAGCTGCGTGATTTTTAAGAAACAAATCCATCAGTAAGGCATTTTAACTTTAAACCGTTGCTTCTTGCCAAAAGTCCATAATCCATAATAAAGATTAACAATGAAAAAGCCCATCCTCTATTGTCCTCTCACATCAAAATCCACCAACATATCTGCTTATAACAGTTTTGGACTGCTTGCACTTGTATACAGTTCTTGATATGTGCATATTTCTCTCCTGATTCAGATGAGATGACTGTTTGATGTTAAAAGTGTCTTAACTATGATATTTTTTTATTACAATCATGCTTCATAAGACATTAATTGATGGACTGAGGCTGTGTGGAATGCTTGTGGATTTTTCGTGATGTTTTTATCAGCTGTTTATGCTCTTATTCTGACGGCACCCATTCACTGCAGAGGATCCATTGATGAGCAAATGATGTTATTCCAAATTTCTCCAAATGTGTTCTGATGAGGAAACACACTCATCTACATCTCAGATGGCCTGAAGTTGTCAGCAAATTTCCTTTTTGGGTGAACTATTCCTTTAAAAAACGGACCTTCAATGAGTAAAAGAGAACTATTATGATCAATAATCACTCACAACATCTGTATGAGTCGGTTCTGGTGCTTCTGTGACTGTAATCATGGGTCCTGAGCACCAGGCCACCAGTGCTGGTTTCTGAGCGGTTGGGTTATGGTTCTGCACTGGATTGGAGACCCGGAGAATATTTTGTGGGTTCGGCTGAACCGGCTTGATTGGTTCTCCTCCCTTTCCAGCGCCAGACTCTCGCTCTTGCATCTGCTGTCTATACTTCTTCTTGAGGATGAGATATTTCTCTCCCTGAAATGAAAAAGGAACCATTACCTTTATTCTGTTATTTGAATGTCGTAAAAAAATATGACTTGTGTATAAATAATACCTACATATCTATTTCTAGGTTAACACTTTAACACAATTGTTTAATAATAATTATTATCATCTATTTATTTATCAAAAGTGACATTAAAGATACGTAAGAAATATCGAAATAAAAAGAAGAGTGGCGTAATGTTGCTGAAAATTCTGCTTTGCATCACAGGAATAAATTAAATTTTTTACATATTAAATTAGAAAACAGTTTTTGAAATTGTAATATTATTTCTCTAAATTTCACTGTACTTTTGATCAAATAAATGCTCTCTATGGGAGTATATGAGACACCCTTCAAAAGCCTCAAAAGTCTTACTGACCCCAAACTTATGAATGGTAGTGTATGGCTGGAAACCAGATCAGAACAGACTGAAAGTGATCTCATCCGAGGGGAAGTACACATGTGGGACAATGATCCAAGATCATAAGGGTGTGGTGTATAGCATTAATGTGAGAAAGGGAAGCTTATCCCAGTCACAGAGTAAATAATGAATCACTGTGGGAATAGAGTCCTCTGCGACTATTCTTCAGGGACAGGGAATAAAATGTCATCGTATTACACATGCAAAAAATGCTCTAATGATTACATAATCAGACTGAGGGAGGAGTTGATTAGTTTAAACTGTGCAGTAATGATTAGACAACACATGTACTCACATTCTCAGATTTCACCACCGCAATTCGATCAATGATGAGTTTGAACTCTTCTCTGTATTTGGCTAGAGGGGGAAAAAAGAGATTAAAGTGCCATAAGTATGTGCTTGCAAACATTTTTCCCAAGCATGTTTTCTAAATTTATCTTAGGAGAAAGGTCACTCGTACAGTATGACCTTGCATTCGTTCTTTCCTTTGTAAATCTAAACTCAGCATCAGAAGAAAACCCAAAGCATGCCAGAGGCTAGAATTAAAACCTGTATGGCTTTCTTCTGTTTTTTTTTTTTTCACTGAAAAAAGAAAGTCACACCGGATTGGATGGGGATTATGGTGAGTAAAAGATGACAGAATTAACATAGATTTAAAGGAACAGTTTACCCAAAAATGAAACTTTGCTGAAAATGTACTCATCCAAGATGTAGTAGAAGTGAGTCACACACACAAATGTAGAAGGTTTTTTATTTCTTATCACAACAGAATTTAAGAAATTTAGCATTACATCATTTGTCACTGTAGTAAATGGGTGCCGTCAGAATGAGAGTCCAAACAGCTGATAAAAACATCATGATAAACCACAAGCAAGCCACATGACTACAATTCATCAATTAATGCCTTGTGAGATAAAAAGCTGCATGTCTGTAAAAGAATTATTCCACAGTTTCAGTGTTTTATCTTTAAACGGTCACTTCTGGGCAAAATACTACTCCATTATCAATGACGCTTCCTCCAGTGAAAAAGTCTGTCTCTTGTTGTCCTCTCATTAAAATCCACCAACAAATTAGTGTAAAACTGTTTTGGAATATTTATGCTTGCAAAGGGTGCTTGATCTGCATATTTCTCCCCTGTTTCAGACAAGACAACTTCTTCACTGGAGAAAGCAATGTTATGGATAGAGGACCATCTGGAAGCAAAGGTTTAATGTTAAAAACAGCTTGATTGATGGATTTGTTTCTTACAAACTTAAAAAAAAAAAAAAAATTATGGACTAGAGTGGTGTGGATTACTTGTGGATTGTTGTAATGT
The DNA here is from genome assembly GCF_003368295.1 of Carassius auratus. Lineage (NCBI taxonomy): Eukaryota > Metazoa > Chordata > Actinopteri > Cypriniformes > Cyprinidae > Carassius > Carassius auratus. Next base: position 8,535,126 of record NC_039265.1, on the reverse strand, counting down.
TTTTATCTGGCCAGTTTGGATTCTGACTCTGACGGCACCCATTCACCGCAGAGGATCCATTAGTGATCAAGTGATGTAATGCTACATTTCTCCAGCTCTGTTCCGATGAAGAAACATATACTAAACTAATACTACATTTCTTCAAATATGTTGCAGTAAAATAATCTCATCCACACATTGCATGGCCTGAGAGTAAAGTTTCAGGAAATGTTCATTTTTGGACGAATTAATGTAATTTTCTTTAAAAAACAACATTTCCTGATTTGTGATTGAAAACAAACCTTGACCACTTGTTTATTGATTTATTTGTTCTATCTGCATGTTTTGGACTGAAAAGATTAGCTGTGTAACGTTTGGCACAAACACTGGACTCTGATTCCTGGCTTGTGGGAGTCTGTGATGTTATGCAACATCACTTTAGCACAGACTGACTGCAGCAGGGAGAAACCAGAAACTGGCTCGAATTACTACACAAGAATAGAAAATGATTAAATGACAGAGAGGGGGGAGAGCTGAACAAACAAATCCATCATTACTGCTGTGCTCATATTCAACAACCATTCCCAATGGGTCACCATCACTCAAATGCCCCCAGCACTGGATTGTAGTTTTATTTAGATCCCAAGAAGATCTTTTCCTTCTTCAATTTCATTCCATGCCTCTAAGTAGAATATAGTTTCTTTTTATTTGTTGCACAAGTAAAACACCTATGGTGCAATGAGATTTTACATGAGCTGTGTGTGTATCTGCTTTCATGGAGTTCATTAAAAGATTCATCAGAATGATTCAAATAAGTCATTAACAAGTCATCGTTTTCACTGTAAGTAATTTGATTTAATTATTGATGATATTATGACATGTGACGTATAGCGAGCTTTGACATGGAACTTGCCATTCATTAAAAGATTCATCAGACTGATCCAAATGATTAACTGCCCACTGAGTGAACAAATCATTAAAGGAAATGACTCATAAGAGTCATTTGTTCATTAATTGGACTACACGGGTGGTGCTAATATATTGAAATATAATAAACTCGTTTTTTAATGTCTAATATGCATTTCCTAATAATTGATGAGCTTATGACTGAAAGATGTTATTGCTGATCAACATTATGAATAGTGATATAATGAGCTTTGAAATTAAACATGCAGTTCAGAAAGCGAGTCATTATTCAGTAGCCGCTCTGACAGAGTTCATTCAGTAAAAGATTCATTAGACTGATTTAAACGAGTAACTGCCAGTCGCCAGAACAAGCCATTAAAAGAACCGTTAGAGTCATAAGAGTCATTATTTCATGAATCGGACGACACAGGTGGTTCTTGTTTGTTTTTACATGCACAGAAGACCATGAGGAGCAGGAGTTCAGGAGACGTTCATGTCAGAAATATGTAAACACAAGATATGAACCCCACAAACTGAATTTGAGAACATAACACGTTTCATATTTCTGACATGGCATGAACGTACCATCATTCTTGCTGTTTGCCTGAACCGCTTACTTCCCCTCTGTGGTGATTCACAACCCACAGTCTAAAAGAAAACGCTGCTCTAGTTGTAATGGTCCTGTTTACTTTTCATATCACATAAAGGCTTCTGTTTGCAGAAGTTTTACTCGATCCTAGCTAACCAACTACACACACACACACACACACACACACACACACACATATTTAAATTAAATATATATAAAACAACAATTGCCAATGGGTCACCATCAGTCAGATGCCCCCAGCACTGGATTGTAGTTTTATTTAGATCCCAAGAAGATCTTTTCCTGCTTCAATTTCATTCCATGCCTCTAAGTAGAATATAGTTTCTTTTTATTTGTTGCACAACAAGTAAAACACCTATGGTGCAATGAGATTTTACATGAGTTGTGTGTGTATCTGCTTTCACGGAGTTCATTAAAAGATCCATCAGACTGATTAGTTATTATAGTTATTTTGTTGCCATGGCAATGGACACATTCAATGTTAGACAGTAAGACACTTTGTTGAAGGTCATCATGTAAGCTTATTCTGAAGTATTCACCTTTCAAAAGAATAAACATATAGTCTATGATATATATATTTCTTTCACTGTTTTTTAGGGGTAAATTCCAAAATATTTAGCCAAATATTTGGAAAATGTTGTTTGTTAAATATCATTATTATATTTGACCCATTCTTTTTAGATGCATTATTTATTTGCATATCATTTTTATCAAATATTTTATTAAAAAAATATATTTAGTCTAATCTATGTTTTTTTTTACATTTGCTTACACTTTTTTGCTCTAATAGTATTGATCTCTTTTATTATTTTTTATATAACATGCATGCATTTTTTTTTTATAATTTATAATTTTATGAACAAATTGTAACAAACTGATGAACATGAATTGATAAATGTAATTTACATAAAACAATAAAATAAAAATAAACACACAAAAAGTATTTCCCAGAATCCAATTTGTTTTATGAAATATTTTACTCTTTTCGTGTCAACAAACATACCTCGAAGAAGACGGAGGATGCTGTTAAATAAAAAAATAAAAATAAAATGCACATTTATATATTGTGATATATAAAGGGTTAAAAATGAGAACCACTTGAACTGAACTGTGCCAAACAGCCAAAATATATCAGGACTAGGATCTTTAAATAGAGAATGTACCCTACACAACCTTTCCGTTTTCCTGCCAGGGGAAAAGACAGGGATGACATTGCAACACAGCATCCACAACAACAGGAAACCTTAAGGGAAGTCAGCACTTAACAGTAGGAGCCCGCAGAATTCCTGTCATGGAGCTGAGAGGCACACAGTTTAGATTTCGGAGCAAATGTATTAGTCTATGCTTGCCAACTGCATGAGGACTCTATGTTCCCACACAGAATATAGCAACTGCCAGAGATCCCATCAAAACCACCATCCTAAAAAGGACTGGAATCATTATAACTCCAGAATTAGAGCATGCCATGCAGGCTGTTGCGGTAATCAAGAATAATTATGATAATTGGTCAGCTATGTCAGATGGTACCAGATGAAGGCAGATTTTGAAACCTCTGTTCACAGCTGTACTGGCACAGCTGGACGAGGCATTATAAGCCATTACGGATAATTGTTTCATAAATGTATGTATGACACATGTATGTAAGATTAAATGCAACATCATCTAATGTAATTACAATTTAAATGGCTTATGAGAACATGTTTTTTATTTGGCCCACTTTGCTGCAGCCTTCTTTGGCCACACGCTATGCCATTTTTACATGAATATTTAATGTCCATAAACAAAACAGCGTTCAAACAATATTTGTTTTCAGTGGCAGATGTTGATAACATGGAATTTTAAGCCATATTGAGAACATAATCAAAACATTTTATCAATTAAATAAACTGGCAACAAAGATATTGAAATTGAGTGCAAATCAGGTGCAAATAATCTAAAAGTTATCAAATATTGAACAGTTGATCAGCTCGCACATGAACCTGTCAGTGTAAAATAACAACTGATTCGTTTAGGCCAACAGAAAAGCAAAAGCAGGTAAGCATTTGTCAGCATTAACAATTCAGCATTAATCAAAATAAGACACAGAAAGTGATAACTTGCACAGGATTATTCCAATATCAATCAGAATGTGGTCATATTCTGATTAAAGCAAGGAAAATAATTACCAATTACCCATTTCTTTAATCGTTTAATTTTTCACAACTTGAACAGACCTATCACTCAGATTTATCATTATTCAGACTTATAGAAATTGAAATATCAGCTTATTCTGGTTATTATAGGAATCAGTTTAGTGTGTTACATAATTCAATCTGACTGGATTTGGATTAATATTGGAAAATGAAACAAACTGTGAATATTGTATTTAGAACTCCGCTTTCATGGTTGGGGAATGTGGAGGCCCTTCCTGAGGGAGCAAAGGAAATGACAGAATTCCATGTGTGTAATTCTATCTGTTGGTAGCTTTTTAATCTAAAGCAGATGTTTGCCACAGTTACTTTCAAGAAACTAAATGCCATTCCTAAGTGCGTTAAAATGAGTTTTTAAATCTTATTTTAGAGTTAAAAATAACGGAATGTGCTCCCAGAAACACTCCTTAACGCTGTTTGCAACTCATCAAAATAAAAAAAAAGTATATTCTAGAGCGGGTTTTAACCCTTTGGTCTACCCGTGCGTCAGTTGCGTCGCGTCTCGTGCGTTGCGTTTGCGTGTCAAATAAATATATATATACTTTATTAAAGGAATTTATCAGAACGAGTCTCGAGACCCCAACCGTTCAGTTTCATCCAGTTAAGCTAGTGCTTCTAAAAACAAAACGTGCCTTGTGTGTGTGTGTGTGTGTGTGAGAGAGAGAGAGAGCGCTTTGCGTCGCGTCGTGCTTGCAGTGAAGACAAGGATGTAAAGCGCACGCGAATGTAAAAAATAAATAAATGTCATATTCTTATTTACTCACCACGTAGCTGCAAATCGCTATGGTTTATAAAATGCTTATATGTTTTGGACAGATCGGAATTTTTGACTTTTCCTCCAGAGGAACAGATGTATTCCAGTAAGGACGCTTCACTGATCTCGCCCATCTCTGTCAGGGAACTGAAAACAAAACGTAATTTCACAACAGATGTGATGTAGTCGTGATGGGTTCTTCTCGAAGATGCTGAAGCATGACTTCGCTGGCAGCCAAGCTAATTACTGAAGAAGAAAAGTGTACACTGACTGGCCAAGTTCACTCCACCCTCAGCTGCAAACTGAACCTCCTACAGTTAACCCTTTGTGCTCTGAAGACTCAAAGAGAATTAATAAAGGATAAATAACTAAATGACCTTATAATGACAGAACCATCTCTATAAACACTCTTTATACAATAATAAACCAAATATGATTTTAGATACAGATACATTAGTATAGGAACACATTAATACATTTTAGTAAAATATCTGTGAAATATATATAAAAAAAAAAAAAAAGTTATATAGCCTAAAAGCAAATAAAATAAATAAATAAAATAAATATAAAACGTAAAACGTTTTAAATTTTATAAGATTTTTAAATTTTGCTGTTTTCTTTAGAATAATATAATATAATATAATATAATATAATATAATATAATTTAAAAAATATACAACATAAAACATTTTTTTATATATTTTTAAAATTTTAGCTGTTTTCTGAAGAATAATACATTTTTTTATAATTTCAGAAGAAGAAAAAAAATAATATATATATATAATAAAAAAAAATGAAATAGAATAAAAGTAATGAAAAACATATGAAAACATTTAACCTTTTAAATGTGTTGCAGTTCTATCAGTTGCCAGATTCCATTGTCAAAACTAACCCCATATAGTTTAACATTATGAGCTATTATTGGGGCATGTTGTCACAGAAGGAAATGTTAAATAGCTTTTTGTAACCTAAACCAAGAAATGAAGACTGATATACAGAGCTGTACAACTATAGGTCATATTGTCATTTGAACTTGTGCTTTCCCGAGGTGAGCTTTTCTCTTAATGTTTAATTACTGGAAGTGACGGGACATTTCGGGAGGTCAGCATTCTCTACTGGACACTCATTCTGCTGATGAAGACGAGTCACATGCTTTACCATCACTAGTCATACTTATGGTATGTGTGGATGAAGTTACCTGATATATATTTGGGTTAATAATCAAACACAAATAGATTGGTGACTTATAATTTGCTCAAAGCACCACAAGCGAGAAACAGTCAGACACCTGTGCTCTTTCTTTATTTGCATTTAAAACACAAAATAATTTAATATTTCATGTTATCTTTTACTTTGGCTCCAGGGATTTGACATCTGGTAATCTGAAGGTATGAACTACAGTACATCAGATTAATTGCAAAAATGGTGGTAAATGCAACCCGTTTACATCATAACTCTACCTCCCTTCTCACTAGCAGCGTCTGGCTTTTCCAAATGGATTTCCATTTAATTAAGTAATATGCTTGTCATTTCATTTTCATGTGCATTAACCCCCTTAAAAATATAATACTGGAATGACAATAAGCTCCTTAAGGCTGATACAATGACAGTTGTTTTTATAAACTGTGTCGTATGGTCACTTTCATTTTTCAAAACACCTAAGTAATGATTATGAGCTCGCAGACATATGTTATTTCTAATGGGACAGAATCAGAACAGAAAAACAGCTTAAATATTAAGCCACACAAAAGTAATTAAAAAAAGAAAGAAAAAAAAGGAAAGGAAAGAAACCTCAGGTATAGTTCCTTATAGTATATAAATTATTATTAATAATCAGTTTTGCTTTTTATTTATATTTTATTTATTTATATTTATATTTATTATAAATGTATCTTTTTATTATTTGTGGTTACAAATAATCATAAACACTACATAAAAAATATTTTATAAAAATAGAAAAACCCATATTATTAATAATAATAATCATCATCATCATCATCATCATCATCATTTGAAAGTACAAAGTATATAAAAAAAAACAGGATCCTTGGAGCATATATTGATATGTTTTATTCATTTATTGTAACAAATAATTATTATAATGAAAAAATAAAAATAATTCTAAGTAAATTAATATGAATATGAATAGAAATAAAAATGGTAAGTAATTGATAACAATAATAAAAATAAAAAATAAACACCAGAAAATTCTAATTTGTCTCCTTTTAGCACATGAATTATGTGAACACTATAATTATTACATAATTTTTTCCCCTTTTTTCTTTGTGGCAACAACAATTATAATCGATTAACATCAAGAATAAGAATAAGAAATGTAATTCATAAAAATAAATAAACACCAGAGAATTCTGATTTGGTTCCTTCTAGCATATGAATTATAAACCTTTTTATTAATTATTTCTGGTGCTTTTATTATTTATGTTTTAATATTTCTATTTTATATATGAATATATTATATGAATATTGCATTTTATTAGTGGTAACAAATAATTATGGCAATGAAATATAATAATAATAAAAGTAATTAAAACCTATCAGGACTCTGTTTCTCCATTTTATGTGTGGAGAGATATCAAACCTCAAAGCAGATTATCCATGTCTCGTCTTCGGATCTGTACACAACATTCGATGTTAACCTGATAAAAACCACTGTGCCTAATGATGCCAGATGTTGCTTGGCAGCTTTAGTGACAATATAAAGGTCAGTCAGCTGTTCTGATGGTGAGGCTCTCCATATGGCCTAGTAAACATACCTCCGCTCTCATTCCCATTCCTCTTTCTCATCCTAACACAACCTAAATCCAATCACCTCGGCCTCTAAAGAGGATGATGTTGATTAAAGAGAACCCAGAGAACGGTGTTCACACTAACACACGTCACGGGCGCAGAGCAGGGGGATTGTTTCGACAGACAATGGCGTCTACCTGCTCTTAATCCCAGAGCTGCAGAGAGTGCTGGGATTGCTGCGTTTAATAAAGGAAAGTGCTCTCGTAATCTGGATTTGCCAAAGTGCCCTTTTGTGTTAATCAGACAATTTTTACAGGATGCTTTATGACATCTGTCACAAGGAGAAGCAGGAGTTCATGATGGTTTGTGTCGGACGTAGTGACAGACGAACACAACAGTGTCATTTAAAATAATCAAATTAATTAGACAAAAATCTTTACATCAATTTGATATTTTTATTGAGTTATATATATATATATATATATATATATATATATATATATATATATATATAGCGGAGATATTTTTTTTGGTACTTTTTTATTTTTAATTCTTTAATTAAAATTATTTTATTTTTAATACTCTTGTAACAAATGTACTGTCACTTTTCAAAATGCATACATTTAAAGTATCCATTTTAATTATTGATTTTATTTTTATTATTTTATTATTTGAGTTTTAGTGTTTGTTTTTGTAGTAAAAGTTAATAAAATATTGCCTTGTCAATTAAATGTATACATATATACATATATATATTTGTTTAATTAATTTTTTTATTATTTTTTACATTTTAGTTCATCTTAAATAATGTTTGTTTTATTTTACTTTTTCCCCCTCATGGTTTTGATTATAGTTTCTGTTTTATTTCACTATAATAACCATGATATACCATGATTCACTTTTCCCCCATGATTCTTTGATGAACAGAAAGTCCAAAAGAACTGAATTTATTGCAATTGAAATATTTTAACATAATTACAAATCTTTACTGTCACTATCAAAATAATGCATCCTCGCTCAGTGATGCTTTCATCTCTGTGTGTGTATATATATATATATATATATATATATATATATATATATATATATATATATATATATATATATATATATATATATATATAAAAATATATAAAAATATAAAACTAAGAAAATCACTGTACCATGATGCTGTACTGAGGTGTGTACGAAAGTACACACACACACACACAAACATAGCAGCTAATCGACTCAGGTTGTGTAATTACTTTTGGGTCGCAGTGTAAAGCTGCATTTTTATAATTAAAATCCAGTGTATCAGCGATGAAGCATAATAAACTACTTCTAAAATGGAGGATTACATTGATAAGCCCCAGAAGGCCAGATGTGGGAATCTAGAGGGAGGTCGGGCTGGATCCGGCAAATCTAGGATGGGATTAATGCAGAAAATCCCAGGGGCCGGAACGCTGCCTTTTCCATGAAGATTAGGGTCTTGTGTGGAGTCAACATGCTGTAATCCACCGATTAGCTGATATAATCACCTGTAAATACACCTTGGCCCGCACACATCCCAGAATGCCAAGTGCTGCCGTGGGTGAATGAGTTTAGACCAACCCAGAAAGATCTGATTGCATGAATGTCAAAAAACTGATTGATAAGATACATAATCCATCTGATGAAACCGTTGGAGAGTAAATGTAAGAGGAAGCCATGTACGGTTTAACATCCGCCACATGTAAATACACAGCCGAACATCTCATCTTGTGTTTATGTTTCTGTAAAACATGTTCAGCCAGACAGACATCTGCTGTATGATGAATCAAAGCCATATACAATTGCTCAAGAGATTTAGCAGTCGAATGTGGAAGTAACTGTTTATACAGCCTCATATGCGATCTTTCTAGATTATACTTTCTAATGTTTGACTGCCTTTCTGCTGGAAAAAAACTTAGATGAGAAGTGTTGGGAAACATACTTTCAATATTTTAGAGCAGTTCAAATCAAATATAAATATATATATATATATATATATATATATATATATATATATATATATATATATATTCACATGCAACCCCCTTTGTGATCACTAATATTTTTTATAAGTAACTGTAATTTAATTACACATTACCTCTCAGTATTTTGTCATTACACTGGAAATGAATCGACTGGTAGCCAATACTAGCCCTGGAATTGGCCTGAAGTAAGTTTAGCAAGTTATTATAACTAAATATAGTGTAAAATTGAGTGAGAAATATTAGCTTTCCTTCACAGAGCCAGTTCAATGACAAGAATCAGCGTCACTGTTGTTTTTTGAGCCAGTAGCTCCCTCTAGTGCTCATAGTGAGGAATTACTTTTGTCGGAAAGTTTTAGGATGCACTAGGACAAGTTTTCAATCTTTTAATTGTTAGGCGTGTAAAGACTCAGTTTATATATTTTACAGTGTTGTTTGTATTACCTATTACACTACATTGTTATGTTTGTGTTTGATAATATGTGGCTGTTTGCACCAGAACCACGTTTTAGAAGCATATTTTCTTAAAGCTGTGATCCGTAATTTTTTTGTGTTCAAAATCTACAAAAAAAAATTATAGAATAAGGCAGTACGCCATGGATCCATTTTCCAAGCGGTGTTTTTTTTTTTTTTTTTGGTTATTCCTGAATCACTACGGTACACCTATATAAGTGTTTATACTCGGACTATTTTAGACTGGTTCTGGTGGAACCGCTGCGGAGTAGCACGGTACCTGCCTGATTCGTCATCAACATAAACAGAGAGAAGTAGCTCCGCCTACAATGTTCTTCCGCAAGACGCACGCAGTTTTGTTTATTAACCGCTAGAGCGCCAAAAGACTGCAGCTTTAAATATACACCCGCACATGGGCGGATCTACCAGGATGGCATAGAAAAAGAAAGCCTTGCAACCCCAGCTGCCACCCCAGTTGGCAGCAACGAATTAAAGGTTATGGCCTATTTGAACATTTATGAGCGCAAATCTTTCGTGATTCGTGATCCCGCTCCGAACTCCCGAACTGATTAAAATTATTTACGATCCCCAAACTGACTCAAATGATTCGCGAACCCGCTACGAACTCCCGAACTGATTCACGTGATTTGTGATCCCGCTCTGGAGTCGAGTGGTTATGACGCAATAGCCTATTTTTACAAAAACTGTTTCTACGGGGCCATAATGTAACATAGAAGGTAAGCGCTTTCTACATAGTCGTGTATCTTTAGAAATAAATAATGGACAAATCTTTAAACGCTTCAGATGTAAAGTGATGTAAAGTTATTCGCTGTCAAAGTGACGCCAAAATGAATGGGAGGTCATTGGGATGCTAACGCAAGTGAAGTTCTGCTACAAGATGGCGGCACGCGGCCGACTTCAACTTCTGGTCGACTTTCCTTGCCGCCTGCTATGAACTCCCGAAATGACTCAAATGATTCGCTAACCCGCTCCGAACTCTCGAATTGATTCAAATGATCCGCGAAGCCGCTCCGAACTCTCAAACTGATACAAATGATTCGCGATCCCGCTCCGAACCAGGGGGGCAAGGAACTCGACCGGAAGTTGAAGTCGGGTGGGGGCTGCCATCTTTTAGCAGAACTTCACTTGAGTTAGCATTCCCATTGACTCCCATTCATTTTGGCGTCACTTTGACAGCAAATAACTTTACATCTGAGGCGTTTAAAGACTCAGTTTGTCCATTATTTATTTCTAAAGATACACGACAATGTATAAAGGGCTCCATTACCTTCTATGTTACATTATGGCCCCGTATAAACAGTTTTTGTAAAAAAAAAAAAATAGGCTAACGATTGCGTCATAACCACTCGTCTCTCTGTCGCATTACCATACAGACAGGAGTAGTGATGGGAAGTTCGGATCATTTTACCGACTCGGACTTTTGAGTCTCGTTCAGCAAAATGAACGAATCTTTTTTCGAGTCATTTCGTTCATTTCGTTCATTTTAGCAAAATGTTATTAAAATATTAAGTGCTACCTCCCCAACACATCTAGTACTTACGCAAAGATGATCACACTACAAACAATACAAAAATAAAATGCTATGAGATAAAGAAAAAAATACTCATTCTTTACCTGGGTCTTCAGTCTGTGATTAGCTCATCTCACCTCTTATCTGACAAGAAGTCTTCGGGTTTAAGTCATTCCTTAATCACGTGACAGCCCCATACGCAAAACTAACGCGGTCTTGAGCCGGAAAGAGAATTGATTAGTTCATCTCATGAGTCTATCGGGTCGAGTTTGACTCGTTCCTTAATCACGTGACAGCCCCATACGCAAAACTAACGCGGTCTTGAGCCGGAAAGAGAATTGATTAGTTCATCTCATGAGTCTATCGGGTCGAGTTTGACTCGTTCCTTAATCACGTGACAGCCCCATACGCAAAACTAACGCGGTCTTGAGCCGGAAAGAGAATTGATTAGTTCATCTCATGAGTCTATCGGGTCGAGTTTGACTCGTTCCTTAATCACGTGACAGCCCCATACGCAAAACTAACGCGGTCTTGAGCCGGAAAGAGAATTGATTAGTTCATCTCATGAGTCTTTCGGGTCGAGTTTGACTCGTTCCTTAATCACGTGACAGCCCCAAACGCGAAACTAACGCGGTCTTGAGCCGGAAAGAGAATTGATTAGTTCATCTGATGAGTCTTTCGGGTCGAGTTTGACTCGTTCCTTAATCACGTGACAGCCCCATACGCGAAACTAACGCGGTCTTGAGCCGGAAAGAGAATTGATTAGTTCATCTCATGAGTCTATCGGGTCGAGTTTGACTCGTTCCTTAATCACGTGACAGCCCCATACGCAAAACTAACGCGGTCTTGAGCCGGAAAGAGAATTGATTAGTTCATCTCATGAGTCTATCGGGTCGAGTTTGACTCGTTCCTTAATCACGTGACAGCCCCATACGCAAAACTAACGCGGTCTTGAGCCGGAAAGAGAATTGATTAGTTCATCTCATGAGTCTTTCGGGTCGAGTTTGACTCGTTCCTTAATCACGTGACAGCCCCATGCGCTATTTCTGACATTTGTCACCGTGTTTTTGTTACTGTTTGTTGAGGATCTGTGGTTTGTTATTATTTTATAAATAAATAAAACCCTGTTATAAATAAAATTTTGATTAATTTGTCTTCTTGACTGTCTATCGGTAAATAAACACTAGGCTATATAATAATATAATAATCCAAGCTTACAATAAAAAGTATTTATAGACTAGTTTGTTCATTTTTACTCCAATTTTGAGTTTGCTGGTATAATAATTGCTTTTCCTAGGCAGACTTGACATATTGGTGTAATATATGTATAAGAAGATTGCTCAAAAAAGGACATAATGACATACATTAAAAGCAAATAACATTTTGAATTTGAATTATTAATGTTAAAGACAAATGTTAAAGACATTAAGGTTATGATAACTTCAGCTTTAACAGTTTTCAGTTTCAGATCCTGGTGCACTGCCAGTGCAGGGGCCATGTTTTGGGAAGACTTTGACGAGAGGGTAGCAAGCTTGAGGCCTTCTGCTACCTCTTCTAAGACCTCAGATGCTATGATGGCCAACCTTGCAGAGCCACTCTTACCCCACACATCAGACCCTCTGGCCTGGTGGAGGAGATGTTCACCAGTATACACAAGCCTTTCTGAAGTCACAAAGACAAGATTTTGCATTGTGGCCACATCCGTGCCATCTGAATTTTTTTTTTCTAAAACTGGGCAGATTATCTCAGACAGAAGAACTCACAGACTCAGCCCATCCAAGGTCAGGGAGCTTGTTGTTTTTTTAATAATGTAAACATGCCTTAAAGCAAGTCCTAAAAATATAGCCACAGTGTGTTATTTATTTTAAAGCTTATTTATTTTTATTTATTTAGAAAAAGACTAGCTTGTTGTGCAATATTTTTGTTGTTGTGATTTTAAAAGGTAATTTGTTATTGTTATAAGGCTCCATAGCTTTAGTATCTCTTAATTTTCATTTATTTTTTATTCAAATGGTTTAAAATTATTTTGGGAATAGCTTGTTGTGCAATATTTAGTTTTTCTTATTTTTATATTGTACTTTTAAAGTTCATTTGTTAAGGTTATTAGACCCTGTGGCTTTATTATCTTTTCATTTTAATTTCATTTTTAATTATTTACATTTTTATTATTTTAATTTATTTTGGAATAGTTGTCCTCTTTGTTACAAAGCTTTTCTGTAATAAACAATAAACAACTATTCAAAAGTATGTACAGTGTTTTTAATGTTTATAAAGTGTCATATGTTACAAAAGTATGGTTTACACAGACAATCTGATTTAATAACTGCACAACTAAACCAAAACAAACAAACAGACAGAAAAAAAGATCAACATTTTAAGCATAACCAACTCTTTATTTCCACATTCAGTGTTATGGAAAAGTACCACCATGACAGAAATTAAAAACAACAATTTGAAACCAGAAATGCATCACGTTACTGTAAGAGTAAATAATACTAATAATAAATAAGTACTACGCACCCATTTTGTAAGGAAAGTTGTAAATGAACTAATTACTCTAGCCAATGTTGTCACACAGTACAAAAGAACGAAAAACCCGAAGAACCGAAAGATGAACTATTCAATTATCTGCATTCTTTTACTGTCAGTGTCTATGGTTTTAGCGTATGGGTCTGTCACGTGATTAAGGAACGACTCGACCCGAAGACTCATGAGATGAACTAATCAATTCTCTTTCCGGCTCAAATTGCATTGGGTTTAACGTATTGGGCTGTCACGTGATTGAGGAACGAGTCAAAAACCCGATAGACTCGAACTATGAACTAATCAATTCTCTTTCCGGCTCATGCTGCATTGGGTTTAATGTATTGGGCTGTCACGTGATTGAGGAACGAGTCAAAAACCCGACAGACTCGAACTATGAACTAATCAATTCTCTTTCCGGCTCATGCTGCATTGGGTTTAACGTATTGGGCTGTCACGTGATTGAGGAACGAGTCAAAAACCCGATAGACTCGAACTATGAACTAATCAATTCTCTTTCCGGCTCAAGACTGCATTGACTGACAGGTGAATTACTACTACTAGAACAGAACCCATAGAATAATGCGCATGCGCGACTGAACGAATCACTCCCCGAGACGACTCGTTCTTCCCGAGTCACATTAAAGATTCGTTCAAAATGAACGAATCGTTCAAGAACGACACATCACTAGACAGGAGGAGAAGCTCGCAGGCAAATAACTTAATATGGCGTACTGGCGTTACATTTTAAAATACTATACAAAATAATTAATCAGAATACTTACTCCTGCACACTCACGACAAAGAACTCCCCGCTCGAGCTCGCCGTCTCTGCAAGATTAACGATGGCAGTTTGCATGCACAGCCAGAAGATTTAAATCTGTCAGACAGGTTGCTGACGTCGTCAAGCTTCGTTTGAGTCTGCGCGTCAGAAACGGAAGTGCTAAAAAACGCTAAAAATGGGCTTCACTTGTCTCAATTGAGTTCCAATGGGGTTATATACACACACATTCGCGAAACCGCTTTGAACTCCCGAACTGACTCGAACGATTCGTGAACCCGCTCCGATCTCCCGAACTGATTCAAATAGTTTGCGATCCCCAAACTGACTCAAATGATTTGCGAACCCGCTTTGAACTCCCGAACTGACTCAAATGATTCGCGATCCCGCTACGAACTCCCGAACTGAAATGCATTATGTTAAAAAATGCCATGTGATTGCTGCTGTTCCACTTACAAGACAATCAAATCCTTGTTTAGGCTACGGACCAAACATTTCATTCAAATATTCACTTAATCTTTCATTTTTGGCCACTTTTTTGCTATAGTTGATACAGGCTTTATAATTTCTTCCAACAAAAAACGTTCATATCACAACCCTTACAAAAATAAACCTTGGTTTTATCATAGTAAAACTGCTTAGTTTCCTTTTGCATGATTTCTGAATGCTTGAGACTATAAAATAAATTAGAGTCATAATAAAGTTATAGCCACAGGTAAATGTCAAGAGCTACAATTGTGATTTGTAAATAATACAATTTATTCATTTAGTTTTTTATATGATTCAAGTTATTTTTTCACCCCTATAGTAGTTTTTTTTTCCATCATCATATTTGAGAAAGCGGGGCACAACAATAAATCCTGCTTATGGGCACCCTTAAGATGTTGTTATACAAGTCTCTGGGAATGTGTGCTCTACTGCACACACACACACACACACACACACACACACACTGAAGCACACGTGGTGTTTTCAGCTCTTCACTATATTGATGCATGATGTACAGTATGCTCCACATATGCACGTCAGTGCGCTATGAGAGGATTTCACCATTTCATTTGATAAAACTATCGTTATTAATTCGTATTGTATACACAGACTGACAGAAACGGCAATGTCTTTATGACAACCTGTCAAAATAAAATTTCGGTATAACTTGAAGAAATTCAAACAGAAATATAATAGTATTGCACAGTAGAGTATGCTATACTTCAAGTATTAGCATACTTGATATGGTATACTTCCTATTATCTAATAATAATAGTTAATTAAAACACACAGAAACTCTTGTTACATCCCACCAAAATAAAAGTTTGGTCTAACTCAAAGAAATTATGTAAGAAATTGCTTAGTAAAATATACTTAAAAAAAGATATACTAAAACATTATTTTAAAGGAATATCACACAAGTTTTCATAGAAGTTTTAAGCTTGCCAAAACAATAACACTATTTTTCAAAAACAATTTCTAAAAGTACATTTGTATTTGTGCCTATAATGTTTATTTATGTATTATTATTGTCAGCTAATAAAACCTATGCTTCAGGGACCATATAACATCTAAGGCTAAATGTAGTCTTGACTGGTTGAGTTAGATGGTGATTAACACTAAACAGTAGAAAATCAGTTGAGTCTCCCCAGCTGGAAATGTCATTGACTGTTAAAATCTTGTGTTTCTTATAATAAATTGACATATTGATAACACTGAACCTTTTATAATGCTCTTAATGACATGTCGATGCATACTGTATGCATTAGTGTGTGTGGTGGTGCTTATGGGGTATGGTCACTTATTACTTATATGAACTGTTTCAAATGCAAGACATTGATTGCATGAGATTAAGTTTGTAAATGATAGCCTGTGTCCTTTTGTAGTGTGCACATATATTTATCATCAAACTGTGATAACTGTGACTAAATTCAGTATATATACGTCTGCCATGTGTTGCCACCCCTCAAAAATTCCTGCCCCCTTCTCGCCACCCCATCAATATTTTTCTAGATCCGCCACTGCACCCGCAAATTATTGGATGAATAAAAAAACTTTAAAAAAAATCATATTAAATAAAATATTGTCTTAACTAAATGTTTTTCCTACTCACTATAGTACTGTATTACTATTTTTTAATTATTACTTCATGGTTTCATTTACATTTTGTGTTTATGCAAACTTCTCCATACATCACCTTATCTCTGCACCATATAATATGTATACTGTATACAAAGGCACTATTCATTTTAACCTTTATTTTCAACAATGCATTTTAATGTTTATCTATCTATCTATCTATCTATCCATCCATCCATCCATCTATCCATCCATCTCAGAGGTCACTAAAAAGTCACATCAAACTCAATGAATACTGAAAGATGTCTTTTATTTTGAAAGACATTTAAGGAACACTCCCTCACATGGAAAGAAAAAAAAAAGAAGGTGTTTTTGGTTCTTAGCAGATTTCAAAATTAAGTTAACAAATGACATTGAACAAATTAAGACAACGAAGCAAAAAAACAAAAAAATCACAACCGTGAAGTGAAATGACACTATTATAGACCATATTATATATATAAAACAAATGCAAGCTCAATAAATATGACAAACACAAAAAGCCTAATAAGTAAACATATAATACACCATATTTACTTTGGGCAGGGTGTTTTTTTTTTTTTTTTTCAAAAAGGGAGTTCAGAAATACTTGGTTTAGTAAAGAACCAGGCAGTTTCAGTTCAACCTTTTGAAAAATACCAAAAAAAAACAACAACAACAACAACAAAAAACAAATCATCATTACATAAGTTAATGTTTGAAAACTAACATGAGCTTCAACTTAAACCAAACACCCTATTCAGCGTCAGATGATCTCTAATAAGTGCTCATCTAGTGTCAGGCGACGCTTCCTGATCCTCAAACAATATAAACCAAAATATATATTTTTTTTCAGTCGGTTTGCCTTTAATACCACATCTGCTGAAGCATTTCAGATATTATTTATTTATGAATCCAACTTCTCACACAACACAATACACAGGAAGCGGTTTGATGTGCTCATGTATAACTTCTATAATCCACGATTTAACGACAACCCAAAGATTTAATAGTATAAGCAGTTGCAAGACAGAAGTACTCCTGTCATATTAACATAACACTGATGCTAAAGTAATGCGTAACATGCCGTAGTGGCTACTCAAGTTATCTGAAGTCAAACAGTGATTTGGTTTAGGTCGAGATCTTTAACCCACTCTCATTCATAAACACACACACACACACAGTCACATACAGTAGTGCAGTTAACATGAACCACTTGCGTCCTCTTTGTCAGAACAGAAATACTCTTAGAAAGCAAACAGGGCGATTAAGGAATCCCAGATGTGGCGTTTTATTCTCATTTCCATCACGTGACCCGTTGAAACCTCAGACGTCCCACAGTAAGGGCTTCGGTCACACTCGGTCTTTGATCATTTTGTATATTAAGTAATTGTTCTGATAATAACGCTGTCTCACCGAAAGCTTTGACCTCTTTAGAAATGAGTTGTATTTTACAAAGTGCAAGGAGTTAATGAGTCTGCGGACGTCCCTCCCGCAGGGAAACGACAGGAAAGCTACACGTCGAGGAATCCATCCGAGCGGGAGAGGGAGCGAGAGGGCAGCCGGAGAGCTCACTGGGAAGAGTGCATTTGTGTCCCGCGGAATTCAGTCAGAAAGATGCTACACTTCTCTAAGAAGGAAGAGGATGACAAGAGTTAGAAACTTTTTTTTCGCAACACAAAAATGTTTAAATGTCAATCCAATTTCATCTGAGAGCAGGAGGAAGTGTAGGAAAAGAGGCTAAATAAAAAGGTTATATTTATGTACTGTGTAATTAATAAATTATATACAAGTATAAATATATACACATACTTTTTTATATATATACACATGTGTGTACATAATTATACACTGTACATACACATAGTTTAGAAATTTTATTTTTAATGCAGTTAATCACGATTTATCGTTTTGAAGCCCTATAATAAATTATAACAATGAAATCTAATGGGTAATTCTTTTCAACTGTAAAAAAAGAAAAAAAACACTACAGCCTCTAATATAAGTAATTAAGTAATAAAAAGATAACTTAAAAAGCATCCTCGCACCAAAATATCAATTTATACATCTATGGTATTTTTCATAACTATTTTTCTTTACATTGATAACTTACCAATATAATTTTACTCTATAAGATTAATAACTGTGTGGTCTATTTAAAAAAATAATAACAGAACAATTTAATATTATATTTTAAAATGTCAATTTTTTTTAATAAATAAAATAAATAAATTATATATATATATATATATATATATATATATATATATATATATATATATATATATATATATATATATATATATAAATAAAATAATACAATTGTTATATATTACATTATACAATAATCCATTTTGTACATTTTCTTTTTTCTATTTTCTGTAATACTATTTTAGAACAATCTATTGCATAAAAAGAGCAACATTTATTGAACAAATTTAATATTTGTTCAATTTGTTTGAGTAGCTCTGAAAAATTGCCAATGTTATAATAAAATGATGTAGTAAAATTACATATTTAAAATAATTATTTCTTTTTCTCCCTATTTCTTAGTTACTGTACATAATAAAAAAAAACAAGTTACCAATATATCATAAATAGCTTAAGAAATGTTCTGCATATAATTTTACATTTCTGCAACATTTCTGTAAAGTAACAATATCCAAGTACACATAGTCACAGGCATGACACTTACGAGGCTGTGAGCGTCGAGTTGAGCACCAGTGTGGTGCGTATCCTGTAGAGTTGGGCCAGTGTGAGTTTTTTGTGCTGCTGGGGTCTCTTACAGCGGCCCGTTCCCTCCAGGCCACTAGGGGGCGAGAGCTCCCCGTCTGACGCACTGCAAGGAATCTGGTTGCTACCAGCCTCATGTGCAATTCTGGCTCGTCTCAATGTGTCCAAAAGCATGCTCGAGGGCAAGCTGCATGTGAGACTGTGGCTTTGGTCTGTCGGGAGACACTCGCCCGACTCAGCAGGGTTGAGCTCCGTCAGGCTCCTGCTGAGAGGTGCTTCTAAATATTGAACCCTCTGTTCCCATGTGTGCTGACTTCCTGTGCACTCTGTGGTGACACCAGGGTTACTGTTATCATGGTGAACTGTGGACAGCAGGTTGTCTTCAGAATGGGATTTGTTGGCGAGTCTCTCTAAAAACTGCAGGCGACATTGGACGGGCGGCCGGCGCTTGGGCTTTAGCGAAAGCGCCACAGAGTTCTGAGATCCGACGGAGCTTTTGTCTTCCTGATCGTCTTCCTCTTCTGCGTTTTCTTGCTCTTCATCTTCATCAGCCGTCGTCTCCTTGTCATCCTCGGAGTCGTCTTCTTCTATAGGGGCCACTCGTCTCTGGGTTTCCATTATGGACTCTGGTGAGAGTGTCCCATAAGCGCTGTCCATGGACATGGAACGGCACTGTGGGTCCAGGTCTGAGCCCTCCTGACTGTCCGGATGGGGCTCAAAGTCCCGCTGTGGGACGTCAGAGTCAGTGAGCTGGGACAGACTGACATCCTGGTCTGAATGCCCAGCTAGGTCAGACTGAAGAGGAGAAGGATCCAGAGACGATCCAGACTCATCCATATCCATCACTGACAGGGTTTCTGTGGAGCCATCTGATTGGCTAAGACAAAGAAACAATAATGTGAATTTATTATAAAACAAAATGGAAATAAAAAAATGCATTAATTTGGAAAATTAAAACAGAGAAAATAAAAAAAGGTTAGTTATAATTTAATAAAATATATAAAATAATAATAATATTGTAGAGTTTTAAATTATAATATGTTTTTATTTTTTTATTTAATGAAATACAATTTTATATTTATATTTTATAACGGTCAGTTACGCAACTTTGATATTCACTTTGTTTAATTGGATTGTTCCAAAGCAGGTTCACAGAATTATTTTAAATTCTTAATATAATATAATATAATATAATATAATATAATATAATATAATATAATATAATATAATATAATATAATATAATATAATATAATATAATATAATATAAGACCATAAAATCTTAAATGAATAACATGAAAAAAATAATAATAATAATAAAATAAAATGAATTACATTTAAAAAAAAATAAAAAAATAAAATACAAATAATAATAATAATAATAATAATAATAATAATAATAATAATAATAATAATAATAATAATAATAAAAAAACAAAGTACCTGTTGCTTTGATCTTTGTGTATAAATTGAGGTGAACTAGTTGTGGAGTTACAGCTGTCCTCATCTTCCTCCTGATCTTCCTGTAGTTTTTTCTTCAGACAAGCCTTCTGTCTGCGAGCTTCCTCTGACCGCAACCGCTGCAGCTGATTCTAGAATGCATTTACAAGTGAGCTCAATCAGAACACTTCTCTACTGAGAGGACACTTCAAATGACTTCAAATATCAGAAAGGTCGTTATTGCTAATAATGGACCAGTATGATTTTACCTGGACATTGCAAATTGCATCAGTCCAACTTCGGCCCTGGGTGGCGCTGTTGGCCTGGAAAGAGTAGGCAGCCACAGCGCTCTTGAACTCATTGAGGTAGATGAGGACAAACGAGCCTAAGACAAGAAAAAGAAATAAATCCTAACTATTATTTCACAATACAATCATACACTCTTCGGTTCACCTCCTTTGTCCTATGAAATGTATGATGTGGTTAAATGTTTAACCCTCACCTGTGTCTTTGAGTTCTCTGCACACCACATTCTGCAGGAGGAGAGGCTGTCGGATCACTTTCACCTTCTCCAAACGCTTCACTGGTTTAGTGATCAGCAGCAGGTCCGTGAAAAGGAAGCAGTAAACATCCATCTACACAAGAGAAAACAGATACATGTAAAAACATGACAAACTACAATACTCAATACTTGAGGAATCTTGGGATATTTCAACCAAAACAAAAAATCCTGTCATTTACTCGCCAAACATCATTTAAAACCTGTATGCACTTGTTTCTTCTGCTGAACATGAAGGAAGATATTTTAAAGAACCACTACCATCATCTTCCGATGCTTTTTTTCTCCTTGCAATTAAAGTCAATGGGAACCGACATGGTTTATCTACCAAAATTCTTCAAAATATCTTTTTTTTTTGTCTGATGAAAGTCAGTCTCACAGGTTTGAATGATTTCACTTTTAGGTGGACTGTCCCTTGAAGGACAGTGACTCCCATCAATGATTTGAAAACAGCTACATTGCCAATGTTTCCAAATGCATCTGAAATCTGAACGAACCCTGCCGTCTTTGCCCTCTTTCATGCGGAGCGCCCCCTCCAGGTGCAGTTGCCTGGTCGCTTCTGGCGAAGTGTCAATCATGGGTGCCGTCAGGTCAATTCGGTTGAACTCCCTCAGAGCCTGTAGACATACAGCAAGAGTTAAACAAATAAATGAACCCCAAGCCACATAAATCATAGCCTGCTTCAACCAAACCAAATTATCTACAGTGAAACCATGCATTTCAATGAAGTCCTTACTACTTTACTGTTATGAAATGTCTTTTTTTTTTAAATGCCGATGCTAGATAATGGATTATTTGTACTGTACGCTGTTCTTACCCTCTCCACCTCCTCACTAGCTCCCTCCACAGCCTCGTACGACTCCACTCGAGCCGAAATGGCAGCCAGTTTCTCTTGCTCCTGTTTCTGACGCATCTGAGAGTCTACACTGTTAATGAAGCCCTCCACACACTTCACCTGTAAACATACGCACACATTTAGCACATTTGATGAACGATAACTGTGCCTCTGAGAGTTAAAGCCTGTGCAGTGTCTGACCATGTTGTTGAGCGCTTCTTTGGTGGTTTGGTCATCGGTTTTCTTCAGGATGGTCTTCAGGAGCAGAGGGTATTTGGTTAGTCTCTGGTGCGGTTTGGCTAGCATGTCCGCTAGCTTCAGACGGTTGCACTGTTTATTCGTTTCGGCCCACTGTTAGGATAAAAGATTCAACGATTACAAACCAAGTCAAAAGGGAGATTTCTTTCATCTCTCGTTTTACTGTTTTGTTAGGATTTGTTACTTGTTTACTGTATTATCTGTTCAGGAGCAAACTCCTCACCGTGCTGTAGATCCTGAAGATTTCGTTGTCTCTCAGCAGTGAACGCATGTACTCCATACAGCTCTCCTCCTCCATACAGTACCGCATATACGGCTGGAACCGGGCTGCAAACTATCCACACAAACAAGACACTTTTAACCTCTCGACCAGCAGATAAACAGTTTTACAACCAGCCTGCATCTATTTCACTTACTTATCTAAACTATACGTCTATCCAAAGTGTTTGAAAACATGTGGTCGTGCACGTTGAAGCAAATTTCACCAGATGTTTATGTGACATTATGGACTGTTAAACTACTGTTTTGAAGATGTTTGTACACAAATATGACAAATATGCATTCCTTCTATAGATGGATAGATGTCTTGTTTTAACAAGCATCTAAACAGTCTTGAATCAAAATATAACTGAGAAGCAAAAAACAATATATAAGAAATTTTTACCCCATTGTTTAAAATCTGGCCATATTAAACGACTTTGTGCTTAAGCAAATAAATAAATCAAATGTCTACCAATAGGTTTTCTAATAAAAGTTTTTTTTCTTGTTTTAAGCAAGAAGTAACTTAACTTTGATTTAAAAAAAAAAATCAGAACACAAGACTTATGTAATTTTTCCTCTTAAGTAATTGAAAAATATTTTTTGAAAAATCTATCCAAATGAAGTGATGCTTAAAAAGAAAGAATAAACATCCGTCAATGGGTTAAAGAAAAATACACTTGTTTTTTCTCTTAATGCAAGTTACTTGTAAGCATGAAGTTAATAAATTTTTCAGCAAGAAAGACTCAGTATCTTGAGATATTTGTAATGGAAGACGAGACCGAAATACAGAAGAAGAACATGCGGAGTCTGCTGATTTACTCGTGTGAAACTCACCGTACTGAACCCTTGCTCCAGGTCTGCGGGGTCGATCAAGCTCCGTGTTCTTCGGGCTTTCTCCAGCACTGGAAACATGGCTTGAACCCACAGCGTGGAGTGCAGACGCACAATGTCGTGGATGTTGCTGAAGAGCCGAGCGGGCTCCACCTCGAGCAGGAGACTGTTGTCCTGAAGATTCAGCAGGCCGCACAGGAACAGCTGCACAAACGACACAGTTTGATGAGGGACCGTTATTCAGAAAGAGCAACTATTAATTAATATCTTTGCATCTTCTGAAACCGAAAAATGTTCTGATGAACAGCAATTTAAATGTGTCTTACATCAGTGATGACCCTGAGTTTCTTAATGTACGTAGCCTCGGTTTGGATCAGTTCCCATATCGCCTCTTGCTGTTGAAACTGACGTCGATTTAGACTCTGAGAGAAAAAAAAAAAAGCAGAAAATACTCCGATAAATATCCATCATCAGTGACTCTACGATTCAAAACATATTAAAATACAATGCTTAATGGGTCAACTGAGGGTAACTGGTCATGTGTACATGTGTTTGCTCCAATGATCAATAGATGGAAATGGTTATATATATTCCCAAGGGGTTATGTGACGTCCCAGGACAGAAGATCAGTCAGTGTGTCGGTACCTCAGGGTCATCCAGCAGTTGCCTCCAGCTGTCCTCGAGCGTTAAGTTGGGCTCCTCCTCTTCCTCCTCCCAGGAATCCTGGTGGAAGGCGAGTTGAGAAGGAACCTTGGGCAGACCGAACTGTGTGTACGCCTGCAGCTTCGTATGAAGCAGCTCCACGCGGTCCACCTCCTAACACAGACATTAAGAGAATAGAGAACATTTACATCATCTAGTATCCACATTGACTTTAAAACAAATAAATCAAAGGAATATAATAAATATATAATAACAGTATAAAGTCCCTCTTTAAAACATTACCCCTTTCCATTTAAAATAAATTATACTTTATATAATTTTACACAGTAATAGATAATATAATTTCTTAAATTAAGAAATTGTATGTTCTTTTTGTAAGAGATTAACATTTATATTCAGCAAGAATTCATTAAGTTGAGCAGTAAAGAAAATATTACCTAGAGTAACAGATGCTGAAATTTCAGTTTTATCACAGGAATAAATTATAATTTACATTTATTTGAAGTCGTATTAATATTTGACGGTGTTCGTTTATTTTCTGATTTGTTTTGATCAAATAAATGCAGCCTTGAGCAGTGAGCATGAGAGACTTCTTTCAAAAACATTTAAAAATCTTACCAACTTCAAATTTGTAATGGTAGTGTAATAAATAAATACCAAATTCATAATATTAGAAGACTTTCAAAGAACACCAAGGGTATCATCATAGTACATGTCCAAAAATCAAAGCATCATCATGGTAATTATTCCCAAAATGCCATTATAGTTTTTGTTAATGACAGAACCCTTTTAAATCAACAAAACAACTATAAAGAGTCCCTAACATGAACAAAGTTTGCAACTGATCAAAATCACCGCACATTTCACATCCGCAGACCACCGAAAACTGGCAGACAACTGAGACGCTGCATGTCTGTTCCAATGAAACACCCCCGACAGGGTTTATGACACCTAACAAACACCCCTTTCACTAAACGCCACCTTCTCTGTGAACTCACAATTAAAGCCCATCCATTCATGTCAGGGACCCTCTCTGACAGCCCATGTGCCACTGGGGCCATTGTCCTGTAATGGGACGGCCGGTGTACTTATGACAACGAGTATTTAGCATTGAGTGCTTCCAAACAATAGAGGCCAGACACAGATGGACTATAGGCTGCCTGTCATGGCTGCTGGAGAACGAGGTTTGGCCCTGGTTAACCCTTCTTTTGTGAAAAAGAGTCCCCGTGGGACACAAGAGCACCCCTTGTCTGTCTTGTTTGGGGGTTTCATGGCTTAATGTGAAAGGGAGGGATGGAAGTGTTGAATGACAGTGACAGCTTCCGTCTCTATTATTAGTCATGCATCTGGTGTAAATGCAGGCCGAAACTTCCAAGGGTTTTTTTTTTTTTTTAGGCTCATGGGATTTTGTTTGTTGTATTGTTTTAGTCACCTACTGAAGGAATAATTCACCAAAAAATGAACATTGCTCAAAATGTACTTGCCCTCAGGCCATCCCAGATGTAGATTATGTTTGTTTCTTCTTCGGAACAGATCTGGAGGAATTAAGCATTACATCACTTGCTCATCAATGGATACTCTGCAGTGAATGGGTGCCGTCAGAATAAGAGTCAAAACAGCTGATAAAAACATCATAAGAATCCCCAAGTAACCCACACCACTTCAGTTCATCAATTAATGGTCTGCATAATGGAGTCCATAATGGAAAATGCTTTGAAGTGCTATGCTTGTAAGGCATTTTAACTTTAAATAGTCACTTCTAGCCAAAATATGAGTCAGTAATTCATATTAATGCTTCCTCCAGTACGAAATCCCACCTTCTGTTGTTCTCTCACAATAAAATCCACCAACATATTTGTTAAGAGCTACTATTGGTTATAAATGGTGCTTAATCTGTGCATATTTCTCTCCTGATAGACACATAAACACTTTTCACTGGAGAAAGCAATACTATGAACAGAAGACTTATATTTCAGTTGAAAGCCACAATTTGAAGTTAAAAGTATCTTGATGGATTTGTTTGTTACAAGCACGCAGCTTTTCCAGTCACAAGACGTTAACTGATGGATTGGAGTCGTGTGGATTACTTGTGGATTATTGTGATGTTTATCAGCTTTTTGAGCTCTCGTTCTGACGGCACCCATTCACTGCAGAAGATCCAGTGGTGTACAAATGACGTAAAGCTGTTCTGATGAAGAAACAAACTCATCTACATCCTGCAGGTGATAAACCATAACATACAATTCCAAGTTCTATTTGATTATGGCGCAACCTGCTATAAACATATTTCAACAGCCTCCAGTTTGCGTTTCGGTTTCTCTGGCTCATCTTTTCATGAGATCTTTTTACTGGAAATCACACCATGGAAAGTTGCACCATCAGCTTCCTGAGGTTTACAAGATGAGCGAGATAAGGTTTACCTTTCCAGATCCGGCGCCGAAGAACACGCTGATCCGATTGGTGGCGCGGTTCTTCCACTTGTCCGGTCCGGCGGCCACACCGGGCAGCGAACCTCCTGGAGGAACACTTGGTAAAGACCCGCCTAGCATGGCTAGAGTGTCTGGGGACGGGATGTTGGCATCGCCCAGAAACTCGGTCATGTTCTTCCGCCGACGGGCCTGACCCTGTGAGGAGGAAGAGATGGGAGATTATAAGACCTAGGTGGGAATGACAAAATGTTTACAAAAGGAGAAAGATAGAGGTTTGTGAGAAGGATATCAACCAGTATGTCGAGGACAACAGCCCGAGAGACTGTTATCAGTAACAATACCCTACAGAATGAGAGAGGTAAACAAGAGATTTAGAAAAAGATTGAGAGAGAGACAGGTGGGGTGGAAGCAACTAAAGTAAATTTACCAGCATGCTTCTAAAGATAAACCTCAACGACAAAACAAAATACATTGGAAATAAGGGTTGGCACACATGTGGAAATCACAATATTGTTTAAAGTTAAAATCTGACCTAGAAAGAGTGGAGAATAGTAAACATTTCTTATTTCAGCTCATACAATTTATTTTTCATTTCTTTTTCTTTTTTTTTTGAGTTTTGGGTTTCATTATGTTCATTATGTTGAAATTATATATGAATAACTAAAACTATTAACTGAACTAATTACCTAGACATTTAAAACTGTATATTTTCTGATAAGATTTTTGAACTATTTCAGCTTCATCATATAAATAAAATATATTTAAATAAATGTATAACCAAATAAATTCATAAAGATTTATGTTTATTTTCTGTTTAGATATATCCTGTTAAAATTTTTTTTTTTTTAATTTTTTTTTTTTTTTAAGCTTTAATTAAAATATAAATAAATTATACATTTATATACGCACATATATGGACAGACAGAAAATGTTTGATTTAACTAGTATTACTTTTCGGTGCTCTTAAATCAGACTTCATCACAAATTATTAATGAAATTGACCATTTTATCATTTAAAATTACATATTGCTCAACCCTAGCTTGAAAAATTAAGGCCCCTGCAAAGAGATGACGTTAATAGAAAAAGTAATGCATTATGGTTCATACCGATTTCCCCAAACAATAAGATCCTGCTGAATGTTACAATGTTACAAGGAGGTCAGCAACCCTCAGAAAGATCAAGACTGCTATTGTTTCATAAGCAATTGTTCTGCTAGAGAGCATTGCAACATCTTTCTGCTTATACACACACACTCAGTGAGTTAAGAACAAATAAACTGTTTAGTATCTAAGGAAGTAGTAATCTCGCTGAGCGGGAGGCAGACGGGCTTGTTGACCCTTCGCCAGGGTGCAGGGAATTCCACTGCCCTGAGTGCAGTTACCCACTAACAACTCAAGCAAATTCCACAGACGGCTACGACATTTTTGGGGAATGCACAAAAAAACAGGAAAGGTCTGAATACAAAACAATGGAATTCCATAAACAAAAACGAAAACGATACCTGCCACAATAACAGTAGTATTTTATTTGATCACTTCAGAGACGTGTGCAGGTGTTTTATACAATTAAATGCATTTCTAATAAAGTATATATGACTATATTTTAAGACTTTTCATTTTTATTTTAAGATGTTTTGGAAAGAGGTCTCATTTGCTTACCAGTGCTGCATATATTTGGTCAAAAATACAGTAAAACAGGAATATTGTGAAAAATCCTTTTGAAGATTAGCATATTTTAAAATGTTATATATTCCTGTGATGCAAAGCTAAGAATTCAGCATTATTACTCTAGTCCTCAGCATCATATGATCCTTCAGAAATCATTCTGATATGCTGGTTGACTACTGAAGAAATAATCATTATTGATGTTGAAAAAGTTGTGCTGTTTATTATACTTATTAATTATATTATACTTTTTTCACAAAGTCCAAAGATTACCATTTATATTAAATAGAAATATTTAACATTATAAATGTCTTCACTGTCACTTTTGATCAACTTAATGTGAAAAAATGGCCAACATGTTTACTTTCAAACCATAGCTGAGCTTCACAAACAACTAAATGTACTACTATTTATAATTGTACTAAAATACCTTTAAAATCTTTTCTCTGTTGGCAGGGCAAATAATGAACATCCCTGCAATGGAGGAAATAAAACAATGGTGGATTGGCCACTATGCCCCCTTGCTAAATTTAGAACAGAGGCAGAGAAACAGGCAGACGATGAGCTTTGATGAGGGGATTTTTGCGGAATCTGGGGTGAAAGGATGAGGACACAGATGTCAGGAAATGTCCCTACTTTGAGGAGGATGGACAGTGGACATCTGACTGCAGGTTATAACCACACTATCAGCCCTAGGGAATGGAAATTCAAGGCAGAAATGGACTATTGGCACAACATTAGAAGTTACTGCCATAAAACAAAAAACACATTTATGCAGACTGTCCATTTTTACTACTGCTTTATGATTATATCATGGTATATTACGCACAACTAACAAAGAAAGTACTGTATAAAAATCAACGAGTAACAAATGCCACATCAAAAGGAATTTTTCTGGTGAAAGCAACACATCTATAATTTACACGGATCAGTAAATCAATATTTAGCTTTCTTCCACCACTTAATTCCACTTACAAAAAACACTTCTGATAAACTTCACACAGCACCAGTAAAGCAAATAATTTTTTCAAAAACCAAAAAAAGCTATTTGTTCAAACTCTTGCAATGACACCCACTTTCTGATCAACTGTAACCAGCAATTCTCATTCTCTGTTGACAGACTGAATGGCCAACTAATTTATAAAGTGGAACAGGATTCCTAGAATGTCTGATCTACTCACCATGGAAGCAAGCGGCATGTCAAATGAGAGGTAGACCATGGTAATCTCTTATCCGAGCTCACAGAGCCTGGCACATGCTAGAGCCAGCCGCTAGGATCACTCAAAACCTCCTCTCTTCAAAAGCTCATAAAAACACCAACACATAGACAAGTTCTGTAGACCCTGGAACTCCTGGATGGGTGTTGAGAGAGTTCTTGAAATAATACAAAAATATTAAATCACTATTTGCAACTCGGTGCCCCTTAATTTCCTTCTTAAAATATGAGGTGCATCAGGGCTCCCTACGAGGTCCTTTCAGTTTCCCAATGTTTCTCAACCTGCGATGAGAGGTAAAGCTTTCCAACTGAGCCTGTCTGCCTGCATTACTGAATAGGACAGCCCAAACGTCATGGCAACTAGGAGGATCCAGTCCCATTGTGTGGGACAGGAAAAAGAGGTGTGGCTGCTTAAAGACAGAGGGTCACATGTAAAGAGGGAGGGGAAAAGAAGATAGCGTGCAGGGTCCCAGGAAAACATCCTGGTGCCTCAAAAAAGCCAACCTCTGGTTTGACAACATATTTTTTAATTTGAATTTTTCAAAAACTAATTTACTTTGGTGCTCGTGTGCAGAAAAAAACAATTACACATTTAAGAAAAGTACATTTAAGACTATTACAATCAGCGTAAAATCATATTTTACCTTACAAAACTGTTGCTGCGAGTGTATTAATTTAATCCATTTAATGATGTAGTCTATCATCATAAGAGAGAGGTTCTGATGATCCTCTGGATTTTCGACAAAATGAAAGTGACAGCAGCATGGCATTCCTGTAACATGAATGATTTCCAAGCATCCCGTTCTTCCTTACTTTAACTAGGAAATGATCTCTGCAATATGAAACTTTGGGGAATCCCAGATTATAGTATGTGCTCTAACAAGTCTTGAATTTCTGCATTGTTATTATGTATCCAAACAAGCCATGGCCTACCTACATGACGTGTAAGCTCTACTTTTACAGAAAAAAAGAGCTTCATCTTTAATTAAATGACTGAGTTGATGATACTCCTTAATAGAGCTGCTTAAATGAGTCCCAGCCCTGGACATACAGGTTTAGCACATTAATAACTCATTAGAGGGCATACATGCATATCTTAAAGTATACTGAAATTATACAATGTTACGTATAGTAACTCTATAATGATAGTAAAAATAATGTTCTATAAATCCTTAGAGTCAACATAAACTGCTCACAATCCATTTACTTTAGTAATGTAACGTAATGTCTAGGAGTGATATTCAGAGGAGAAAAAAAAAAAAAAAGTAGGACGGGACTGGTCTTTAATGAATCAAAGACCAGAAAAAGGCAATAAAATAAAATTGTATCATAATGCTGACTAAAGAAATCTTAAATTTTTAAATTACACAATATGTTCCTTATGATTTTAAAGGAAAAGACTTAAAATTACAAAATCATTTCTTAAAAATGTCAACTACATACACGAATAAAATAAATAAATAAGACCCTCTGAGACCCTGATTCCTGCAACCTTCAACAGACTGACCACTGGGAACTGACGCATGTAGCTGCCTTTTTACTTAAATCTTCTACAGACAACAAAGTTCAGCTGAAGAACATTAAAAGAAAAAAAAAGTGTGTAGATAAGATTAGCTTTTGATCAAGCTTTGAATAATGATGAAGCAAACAAAAGGAAGTGGAAGAACAGTTTAAGTGACCAACACTTAAGCAACAAAAACATGTTAGACAAATCTGCCAGGTCACATTTCATCTCCTAACTTTACATGTAGTGTCAACACAGGACTAGTCTCAAGGCCAACAACACGCAAAACGTCACCCACTTCAATTAGTCAAAGCAGAGACAGAACAAAGAGCCATTGAAGCTTGAGGACAGATGATTAATCAGTGATCAAAACCACGATACGACCTTATCACCTGACGAGATAACAGTGTCTGTCTAGCACAGGGACCTAAACAGAGGCCCAAGCTAACGGCTTTCCATGACGTGTACAATCAGCTTCCATTACACATAGATACGTAGCATCTTCCCACTCAATACAAACACTTGCTCAATGAGAAATACAGTGGTGTGCAATCAAAATGATGCTAACGAGAAGTTTAATAATTGACGAAGAATTCATTAAAACATGAATGCTCAAAAAGCTAGAGAAGCTCATAAAGTGTGCAGCATTGCTTTACCTGCCACTTTGCTGGCGATGGACTTTTCAGAGACGCTTCTCCAGACAGACTTTCAGGATTCATGTGGGGGAGATCCCAACTGTACCATGAGGACAGATGTCCGAAACGTACCATGATCCAGCCTGGATGCCCTCTCTGACCTCGCTCAAACACTAAAGTGCACGTCCTACTCTAAACTTCAGCAGTCAGCAGGTGGATGCTGCACACTGGTGGTGGATGAGGAGATACCCCCTGTCTATGTAAAGCGCTTTGAGTGTCTAGAAAAAGCGCTATATAAATGTAAAGAATTATTAACATCCAGAGAAGAGGCAAAAATGAAGAGACAAGCTAAAAATTCCCCACATGTGCTCCAGGTCTGGATGACAGTGAGTAGTTTTTAAGCTTCTGCTTTGTGACTACATCAATCTACTCCTCCCATCTCCTCCAAAGTCAGCTTCCACAACAATCACACACTAAATGCTGACCCCACCCCCAGCAGACGTTTACAAGATCACTTCCTTAAAGTATAGAAGTATCGGGCGAATATAGGTCAGGTTTCACCACGGCGTCAAAGGAAATAAACAAGAAATTACATTCGATTGTCACCACTATAAATATAAATATATACACACACAGTTCATGCATTTATATATATATATATATATATATATATATATATATATATATATATATATATATATATACACACACACAGTTCATGCATTTACCCATAATGGTAGTATTTCCTGATCATGCAACCTTTATGCCAATTTATCTAGACATGATGAGCATTCTGAGGCAAAACTAGATAAATTATTAATTGCGCTCATAAAATTGGCTTCTTTGTGTACAAATATTTTCCTTTATGTAACAGATAAACACCATATAATTTTTGCAAGAAATGGGGTTTTGTTGATAATAATATAAAGCAGAATTGACAGACCACAAATCCATTACATAGCAGCCTTCAGAGTTCAGTTAATGCCTTATGTTACATTACAGACACTACAAATTCACAATTTTAAGGTGATTAATGCGAGACACTATGAATTTGCTTTCTACATGATGTGTGCCAAGAAATCTTACAACATTTGAGATTCACCCCTCTAGTTTCCCATGAAGATAAGACACATTTTTTGCTCAAGTTGTGTTTTGTTCTATTGTCTTCGAACACTGGGTGTTAATAGTCAGAAACTAATTGCGTGGTAATTGTGTTAACGTCACAAGAGCATTGGTTTTGCTGCATCAAGAGCTCTTAACAGAGGAGTGCTTTGTTGATATCCCAGTTCAATAAATGATAACTACTATTTGCATTGGTCCCCTTGCTTAATGAGAGAGACTGAGAAACACAGATCTGCTGTATTTTTTTTTCCTAAAGCTTGCAAGAGGTGTACACACCTTAACATATCAAAGAACTTGATCCTTTCATTTTAATAGGAAACCAATGCAGATTAAATCTGTCTGCTCCGACACTAACCTCTATGCGGTGATATTAATGCACTTCTGAACCGGTCTCTTATCAGAGAGGTCAAATAGGAACCGGGAAAGGCTCATTTCCTGCAGTTAGTAGCAGCCGACAGATGTTGTGTAGTTTATCCAGACCTTTGATATTCCATTGACTAAGTTACATTTGATCAAACACACGGTTTCCTTATTGAACACTCCTCTGGCAGCTTTTGATGCCATTTTGGTGAAAAAACTGCAGTCTCTGGAGACAAATGTTTCTTAAAGGCCAAATATTTACATTAATCATGCCAATTTGACAGCATTCTGAAATACTAGCTTCTGTATCGCTACTGATTCTTTTGCAAGCCAATAAAAATAATGTAATATGCATTTAACAATACAAAGTAGGCTTAATTGGAAATAGCTAAATAAATCAAATCAAACAATAAATTAACATATGAACGAACAAGCGAACGCAAATCCAAAAAATCCATAAAGTTTCTCGTTGCAGGAAAATGTATGCATGTTATGGGGTTAAATAAGATAAAACATAAAACCAAGTGGGGCATTTATTTTTAAGAAAAACCAAGCACACTTTTTGAACTACAAATTACACAAAAATGTGTTTTTTCAGAAGTTGAATTATTAAACTGAAAGTACAGATACAAATAACAACAACAACAACAACAACAAAAAACAGTCCGTTAAAAGTCAATGAGTGAAAATGACTCAGAAAAGTGATGTTGGAAAAAAATATCCTGAAGTATTTGAGTGCATATACCACTTGGTTTTACATCTAATGCAATAGCATTCAGACATTATGATAAAGTGTTAGTAGTTGGAGAAGTCTGGCATACACAACATGACCAAGATTTACTAAATCCATCATATTGACACATTCTCAATAGTGGGCCCCTGAGGGCCACGGGGACTTTTTTTAATCACCTGAAGTGTTGTGTAATACACCTCTCAGGTCATTAGACAGATGAAATTGCTCTATTTTGTGTCTGTGTGGGTGAACGGTGCAGCCCAAATGCAAGCTAGCATTATCAGTCTGAGGCTATTTGACTAATGCAACAGAGTCAGAGGTTAAAGGTGAGTGGAGGTCTCTGAGGTGAGGGATGAATCTTACGCAACAGGACATGCTTAAAGAAACAGAATCATAGTGTGCATTTAAAACTAAACACCACTGGTAACCACATTGTGCTTATGCATATTTATACACATAACCACTAGAGGGCTGTCATATTTAGGAGAGTTGATGTTAAAAGAAGGGCTGGATCAAAAAAAACAACTTTCACCTGAAAACCTGCTTTCGTGAGACAAACGACTTTCAGCTCCTAGGAGTGTCAAAATCATGGCGTTATATCAAACGCTCACGCTTCAAAGGTTATTCCCCCTCCGGGGCGGATCTGGGCTAATCAAACCTCAAAGAGGAGTCCTGGTGTCACCGCCGCAGAAATAATCCCAGGGGCGATGGGTTACTTTCTAAAGGTCAGGCTTTGGTGAGGGGGCAAGACACAGTGGGTGAGTTACCACATACAGGTCAAATGCGCTCACAGACAAAAACGAGCAGCTCTCATAAAAATTCCAATGGAATAGCTGGCAGATGAGCTTAGAATTCCATCAGCGGGAAACAACGAGGTCAGAGGACAATAGATCACTTCTACAGTCAGAACAATCACAACATATGATATTGTCTATCTGTCTGATCTGTCTGTCATGTGTCCGTCTGTCTGTCTGTCTGTCTGCCGTGTGTCCGTCTGTCTGTGTGTCTGATCTGTCTTTTGTGTGTTCGTCTGTCTGTGTGTCTGTCTGTCTGTCTGTCTTCCGTGTGTCTGTCTGTCTGTCTGCCGTGTGTCCGTCTGTCTGTGTGTCTGACTGCCGTGTGTCTGTCTGTCTGCCATGTGTCCGTATGTCTGTCTGTCTGTCTGCCGTGTGTCCGTCTGTCTGTGTGTCTGTCTGCCGTGTGTCCGTCTGTCTGTCTGTCTGTCTGTCTGCCATGTGTCCGTTTGTCTGTGTGTTTTACTGCCGTGTGTCCGTCTGTCTGTGTGTCTGTCTGCCATGTGTCCGTTTGTCTGTGTGTTTTACTGCCGTGTGTCTGTGTGTCTGTCTGCCATGTGTCTGTCTGTCTGTCTGCCGTGTGTCCATCTGTCTGTCTGCCGTGTCTCCGTCTGTCTGTCTGTCTGTCTGTCTATCTCGGTCCGTCAAAAGAAAAACCTATTATATTAAAATTAATGCTCTTCTATTTTTACTTTCTATTTATCAAATAATTATGATTATTATGGTTTACACAAAAATATTAAGCAGCGCAACTGTTTTCAACAGAAACAAAGATTTTTTTTTTTTTTTACAATTGTACAAAAATAAATGTTAATTAAAAAAAAAAAAATTATATATATACACGTGTGTCTGTCTGTCTGTCTGTCTGCCATGTGTCCGTATGTCTGTCTGTCTGTCTGTCTGCCGTGTCCATCTGTGTGTCTGTCTGCCTGCCATGTGTCCGTCTGTCTGTGTGTCTGTCTGCCGTGTGTCTGTCTGTCTGCCATGTGTCCGTATGTCTGTCTGTCTGTCTGCCGTGTGTCCGTCTGTCTGTCTGTCTGCCGTGTGTCTGTCTGTCTGCCATGTGTCCGTATGTCTGTCTGTCTGTCTGCCGTGTGTCCGTCTGTCTGTCTGTCTGCCGTGTGTCCGTCTGTCTGTCTGCCTGCCGTGTGTCTGTCTGTGTGTCTGTCTGCCGTGTGTCCGTCTGTCTGCCGTGTGTCTGTCTGCCGTGTGTCCGTCTGTCTGTCTGTCTGTCTGTCATGTGTCCGTCTGTCTGTGTGTTTGACTGCCGTGTGTCCGTCTGTCTGTGTGTCTGTCTGCCATGTCTCCGTCTGTCTGTCTGTCTGTCTGCCGTGTGTCCGTCTGTCTGTCTGATCTGTCTATCTCTGTCTGTCAAAAGAAAAACCTATTATATTAAAATTAATGCTCTTCTATTTTTACTTTCTATTTATCAAATAATTATGATTATTATGGTTTACACAAAAATATTAAGCAGCGCAACTGTTTTCAACAGAAACAAAGATTTTTTTTTTTTTTTACAATTGTACAAAAATAAATGTTAATTTACAAAAAAAAAATTATATATATATATATATATATATATATATATTTTTTTTTATTACTGTTTTTACTGTATTAAATAAATGCAGACTTGGTGAGCATAAAAGTCTTCTTTAAAAAAAATCTTGCAAACCAAAACTTTTTTTTTTTTCACAACCTTGATTTCCATTTAATTCATTTATTATTTTTTAAGTAACATAAGCTACTTAAATCTATCAGGATGCCATAAAAAAAAGTTAAATTTAATGATAAAACGTTACATACATTAAATGGCCTTAAAGTTCTTTTAAAATAATATTTTTTGGGAAACATTTGCGTTACATTGTGCTATTTGCATATAATGAATAACTACAATGGGAATTGTGTAACGGAGTGATAAGGAATGCCCTGCTGGAAAACAAGTGGGGGTGGAATTTCCAAATGTGGAAAATAATACCATGATGCAAATTCATGCTGCTCGTTATCAAACAAATGCATGAATCCTAAACCACCAGCCGTAAAACAACACTAGTGGCGACGTCTGTGAAAGCAGAAACAGAAATAACAGTCATACTGTGTATTAAATTCGACAGAACAAAATTGCACACTTATGCGTAATTTGCCGTACAGCATCTTTCCGAGTTTCGAGTTTTTATTCTCTATCTAAAGAAAAAACTGTAAATATTAACTACAAAACCTCAACAGAGAATTTTCCTTCTTGGAATGCAAATGAACCTTTTATCACAAATAAAAAAATATAAATAAATAAATCTAATCCCAGGTCTGAACAGTAAGATTCTACGTTTTTTTTCTCTCCAAAAGACTAGTGTTACAGAGGAACTAGAAAAACAAACCCGGCTCTGATGTGCAATACCTGTGCAACACTTGTCCAACACGTGAAGACTTGTTTTATGCCGTTACGTAACCTACATCCACACAATGCCAAGCAAAGCCTGATGGGATGACACAGCTTTGACCTGAATGCTCTGTACTCAAGTTTTTATTGCTAAGCCTGACGATTCAACCTCAAATCACAGTAAAAGCCCACGAGGTGCATTGACAGGCCTCTGCCTTCAGTCCTACAGTCTGCACTCATCTCCGAGGCCTGCATATCCATGTTTGTACACGCACACAGGACTATGTTCAGGCTTGTCTTTCCATGAATCCAGCTTTACTGACTATCACGGTGCAGCTGGGGAAATACAACCCCATGATGTTGAAAGAGTCACCAGTCATTTCTACAGAAAAGAGCTAAAAACCAAACAATTGGCAGCGTCATTCAGAGGGTCAAAGTGCCATATATGTGGATGCACTCAGTAAGCTTCCTGTATGAGGTCATGTGTTAGGTTTAAAATGATTTACACCAAGCTGGAACCTTAAAAGGAAGTTGAAGTGGGACTGAGGTGTTTAGAAATCAAGAAAGATAGGGACACATTAATTTAGAGCCTGTTTACTTTTAAAGGGATGGAAAATGGTCTTCGTAAAACTAAAAAAGCTATAAGGACTTAAATATAGAATAAAATGTGTCTAAAACGGGTATGACACAAAATGAAATTAATTAATCCCTTACTATTGAAAGGACAGAAAATGCTCTTGAAAATTTCAATTATGCCCAAAAAAAATGTAAAAAGTAAATGCACATTAGGCCATGTTTCTAAAACAGGTAAAATAAAATAGCATAAAATTTGTGCTTGATTATTAAATTGACCTTTTCCCCCCAAACATTATTTTTTCCACTAAGTTCTTAAAGTATTTAATTTTAACCTCACATAAGATAGTAGGGGCTTAATATTATTTTATTTTCTATAACAGATAACATAACATAAATACAGTCAAAAAGTAAAAAATAAAATATTCCCATATTATCTAGAGGAAGCACTATAAGGACTGACCAGTATGTCAACGCTCTCCCGGCGCGGCAGGGACCCATGCTCGGCCCTCTCACTGCCCGGGGTGAGGATGTAGACGCTGCCCCCTCCTGACGGCTTCATGTTGGGCAGACTGAGAGAGCGCAGATCCTTCACGCTCTGCTCCACCTTCAGCTCATCGCCGGGCCGAGCTGCGGAAAAACAACCATTTGAGAAATACTCACTTAATCGTACAAATAATGTTCTTATTCTGAAAACACCGGTTATGAAATAGATCTAAAAATACTTTATAATGAAATAATGTTTAATATAAACATAAATCCTAATAAAATATAGCTTAAAAAATTAAAAAGAAAATTCCAGTATTTAATAACATATTATATTAATAAATAATAACTTTAACAGTGGAGCACATGGCTTTGAACGGCTATTTGCATTTCTAAATATGGCATTAAATAAATCACTATTATAAATAATGAAATACAAATATTATTTATATGACAGACCAACAGTACAATTATAAATTATTATTATAATTGGTAATAATAATAATAATAGTGATATATTAATATTATTATGATTTTGTTATTTTTAAAAGGAATCATTCCTGTTAAATTCAATAAAAATATTTTTTTTAAAAATAAAATAAAATAAAAAACAATAAAATAATAAATAATAAAAATAAAGCAATGCCAACACTACAAGGGAGTAAAAAAACGACAACAAAAATTACTTAAGTACAACAAAATACTTACACTACTGGGGATTACTGTTTGTTAAATTTTACCACCACATATTCATCATCACTGAAATCTGCTGTTAGTATTAATAAAAGTAGCAGAAGGTCTTCAACAGAGCAGATTTTCAGCATGAATGAAACTCTTCAGTCCCAATCATTTTAACGCTAACCCTCTCTTGGTTCTCACGTCAGAGGCTGTGTATTACGCAAGCGGCCATCCAGCACCTGTGGGACGCCTGTGCTGGCTTGTGTTTGCGCTATCTGATTAAAGACATGGCGATGGGGATTTGTAAAGACAGGCACATGGCTGTATAATCACGAAAAGCGTGTTGTGAATGTGAAGAAACAGCACAGCCCTGTTAGGCTCCTTTAGATACATAACAACTCTAATGAAGTGTAATCGGTCACACCTCATTTCCTGGGAAACTGTCTGCTTCTGTGGACACAATGATGGCTGTGTTGAGGAAGACTGGTGTACGTTTTCAACTTCAGATTTGTAAATGTGTAGGAAGAAAGGGTTATCGAAATGCTGACACAGTGATTAGCATTTCAAACTCGTACCTTTCACTTTGAGGCAATGCCCTCCGAAACGGTACGCCTCAAAGTCGAGGGAGAGAGGAGTGTTAGACTGGTCCAGGAACAGATCCACTCGGGATAATTCAATGCCCTTGCGCTCAAAAATGGGTCCGAGCACCTCTCTGAAGAACAATAAAATGAGCAAATGAGCTTGACAGATAAAATGAACAAAGCAAAGACTGAGTTATGGACATTTCCGATACAATTAACACCCATTTAAAGATTTAGACAAAGGCTGTAGGAAGAAATTGTGCTTTTATTTGGAAAGCTGGCATTAAATACTCCTCCTTTCCTATGGCATGACATATTATAGTCTTAAGGTCTTTGTTTTCACTCGTTGAAAAATGAATACGACCACGCATTTTGTCACACGTTTTCACACTGCCTCTGAAACTTTCGTCAGTCATAAAAAAATTAGGATCAGGTTTGATTTTCTGCGTTTTTTGCATCCATATGCATTTTGATAGGAAAGTATGGTGAATATGAAAAATACAAGTGAAAATTTATTTTATATTTGTTTATCAATACATGCAACATTTGATATTTAATATTAAAAGATAATTTTTACATTGCCAGGTTTAAAATTAACATTGGTAAAAATACAGTCTATTCCTTACACACTACATTCAAAACATTTCTTAAGAAGTTTTATGAGGCTCCGTTTATTTGCTAAGGAATACAGTAATAATCGGAAATATTATTACAATTTAAAACAACTGGAATATATTTGAATGGATTTTCGTAAGTAATTTATTCCTGATGCAAAGCTGAATTTTAGCATCATTACTTCAGTGTCACAGGATCCTTCAGAAATCATTCTGATATACTGAGAAACATTTCTTATTATTATCATTATTGAAAGCAATTATGGTGCTTAATATTTTTTTGGAAACTGTAATAATATTTTCTTGGGTTTCTTAGTTTAAAAAAAACTGCATTTATTTGAAATAGAAATCTTCTGTAAAATTATAAAAGGTCTTTACAGTCACTTTTAATCAATTGAATTCATCATTGCTAAATAAAATAATTTATTTTAATAATAATAAAAAAACCTATGCAGTCCAAACTTTTGTAGAGTACTTTATATTCAACTAAATTCTAATCTAAAGTATTGTTTATGCAATGGATGCATTTAGGATAAACCTTTTAAACAGAAACACAAACAAAACTTCAGTCTAAGGTTGCTGGAGGACACAGATTTGTTCTCGGACTTACCGTAATGTCTTCTTTTTGACAGCGGGGACGATCTCTGTGTCTATGTCTATGTTGAGGTCAAACTTGAGGCTGAAGCACTCCTTCCTGGGGTCCTATAGGGGGCGACAGAACAGTGCTGCTCAAAGATGGGTGACAGACAGACAGACCACTTCCAGTGAACTCTAGATGTGATCAAGATCAAGCCACATCCTGGGGCTGCGGATGATTCAGAGACGTGCTATTTCCTGTACGCTATGCTGGATATGGAAGCCCACATACAAGTCTTTACAGGTACATGTGTAGTAAAAATATTGGTAGGGCATACTAATATAATATGTAGGATGTTAAGGAGCTATACGTGCTTGTTTCTAGCTTATCAGTGTGTACAGTCAGCTAGGATTCCTAAAGTTTCCCATGAGCCTTTGCGGAGGGAGGACAATACTCACATCAGTGTGGCGTCGCTGGGGCTTTTTTTGTCCCTTTCTTTTTTCCAGCTTCATTCCTCCTGTCTTATGTTCTCTGTTAAAAGACAGAAAAACACGTACATGTGATTTAAAAAAAAAAAAAAAAAAAAAAAAAAAAAAAAAAAGCTCCAGGTTTGCGGTGTTTGTTTGTAAGGCTGTACAATTTGGACAAAATTTGGATTAAATATTATTATTATTATTATTATTATTATTATGAATAAATACTAAACAAAACAAGAGCTATTATTGTGGCAATATTTCACTATAAAATAAAAATAGAAGTATCTCAGGTAAATATAATAAGAATAATACAGAAATATTATTATAACTATTGTAAGTAATACAATAATAATATAAGTACACAAGTAAAATTACAAAATTAATATTTATGCAAAATAATATTTTATTTGCATTCAAATACAAAACTATTGTGCTCCCTTCTCATATTTGGGAAGATGGACGGTGCATGTTTCGCTCCTGCACATTATAAGTGCCCCAAAATCACAGCGCTTGCAGAGATGAATTGGTGTTGTACAATTCCTGCAAAGTGAGCCACTGAAAACACTGGATCATCAGCTGCTCGCGTGTAAATGAACACAGTACCGCGCTTCACTTTGAAACTTGCACTGCATATATTATTTAATTCACACCCTTTACCAAATAAATGTTTATTCTGCATGCATGACATACTGAGATATTGCATGAAATATTTTTACATGTTATAAATTATAAAGATACTTTTTACATTACAATGTTGAAAATAAACCAGAGTGAAGGTTTAAAAAAAAAAAAAAAAAAAATATATATATATATATATATATATATATATATTTTTTTTTTTTTATTACACTCAAACAGCCTGCAGTTATTTGATAAAAAAACAAAGCAAAAACGGATAAACAGAAATTACTACAATTTAAAATAACAAAATACATTTTAAAATGCAATTTATTCCTGTTACACAAAGTTGAATTTTCAGCATCAATACTTTCATTTGAATATGCTTATTTGCTGCTCAAGAAACATTTCTTCTTCTTATTATTATTATTAATTGTGATGCTTCATATTAAGTGCAACCTATACTTTAATGTGTTTATTTAATTCACAGCCTTTACAAATTAAATCACACCTAGCGACATATGTCTGTGGTTTTTATTTAAATTCATCATGCAGCCATATTGATTTATTTCCATCTCTCACTTTCAGATCTGCATTTTGCTCTTGTTCAGTTACGCTAACACTTGATGCATGTCAGCTTGATTGTTCTCATTACTTTTACGTGCCTTTCTTGGTGTGCAAAGGCTGTTAGATTCCATAAAGTTATTTGAATGCTGTGGAAAGGTAATGAATCACCGACTGACCCTCGTTCAGTGCTTCCTTCTTCCTCTTCATCCAGGTCAGAAGGGGGGCTCGTGCGAGGGGGACAGGAACGTGTGGACACATTCCGCGCCAGGATAGAACCTGACGACACAGATATAAGCAAATCTGATCTTACATGCTTCACTCCTTACAGAAATGTCTGCTTTTTTAATAGTAATTCAACTAATCTACTAAAGGTAATATAAAAAAAGTATTTTGTATTATTGTCAAAATAAATGAATATCAATTAAATCAATTTATCAACCTTTTATACTTATACATGTATATACAGCATCTGTTGTTGGGTGCTTTAATTTTACTGGTAGTTATTAGTTGTACAAATTACCAAACATCCATTCCTGGTGCTTTTAAATGAGACTCGTTTGTATGAAACATAAACCTGTTTGGCAGAGGGTCACATAGGTGTGTTTGTGCCTGTAGGGCCGTTACCTTGTGGCTGTACGTCGAAGCGCAGATGCCTGTCAAAGTGCATGCTGTCAGACTCATCCAGGTGACAGCGAGAATCACATGACTCGCACAGGTGCAGAGGGCTTTTACCGTTCAGTTCCTGACAGTCGGGATGATGACACACCTACAGGAACAGAGAAATCAGACACCAGACGCTTTGAGTCACTCGGGCTCTGGTTCATCGCACTTCACAAAAAACCTCACTCTGTGGGTTTTCTCTTGTGACGGTTCACAACATCACAGACAGTCTCAAATGCAACCATACACAGACAAACATGACCAATTAGAAGAATTCATGCGCCATGGTATTTACATGGCACTTTCGAGAAAACCCCAGTAGATTTGCAAAATCCATTGTTTGTGATATCATTTACCGTGTTTTTGAGCATGTACTATGGTAGAGCCAAGATATTCCAGATACAACTTCTCTATGAGATATATAACTTGAAACGTAAATATTTATGCAATGCAAAGCTGCATTTTCAAGATTCTTTGATGAATAGAAAGTTCAAAAGAACAGCATTCATTTGAAACCGGAATCTTTTGTAAGATTATAAATGACTTTAATGTCCCCTTTGAACAATTTAACGCATCCTCGCTGAATAAAAGCACTTCTTTTTTCCAAATAAAACTTACCATCCCCAAATATTTAAATGATTATTTATTTAAATAAACAGATAAACTCTTAGATAGTAGAATTCTCCAAAGATTCAACCAAATTGTTTGTAAAGATAAAAGTGCAAAAAAATAAATCACCACATCAAGTGCTCCTTTAGTGATAAAGCCAATGGTTGCCTTTTTTGACATGCAAAAGGTAATGCAAATCAACTAAATCAAGCTACAGTTCTGAAGTTATAATCCAAGAGAAAACCAAGAATCACAACTAGTTTCTCGTGCATGAAGTAGACCTTCATGTCTGAGGCTTGCTGTTTTACATAAAAGCCTCGACTGCCACACCTACTCGAGTGTAATCCAAACCCCTCCGAAAGACTCGCATTGAAACACATCAATCTGACGATCCTCCCCTCCTCTTACCTTCCATTTCATGGGATGTGTGCAGGCCACCCAAATCGTTGGACACTGGTCCAGGGAGGCAAAGGATAGCGCTTCAGTACATTCACACACCCCAAAACCTCACAGAAGGGTTCCAATTAACCCCCTTCGCCCAAAGAACCAACAAGACTTGGTCCAATTAATCTTGACCCACCCCCTTGGTGTCTAGTCAAGTTAAGCGCTCATGGGGGCAGGGAGGTTTTAGGGTAGTCCTGGTGTTCCCCAACAACCAAATCAGTCTTCAGATGTCCAAAACCCCTCTAATCTGAGGAGCTAATCATCTGTGCACTCTCGTGAACCCATCTGATGGGGCGGTGGAGATTAGATTTGGCTCATCTCTGTCTCAGACTAGACTCCACCTCAAAAGGAGGAAGAAAGGCAGTCTCGGCTCCATAAAGGTTTTAAATAGCACTTGCTTTTAAATGGGTCTTGTTGTCTATAATAGGCATGACATGGTCTACCACAATGAGCACAATTAGGTTAGGTGTACTTTCATGTTTTTCAGATTCAAGGGCTTGCTGGGACTTTGTGCGAAGCTTCGGCAGCTTTAAAGGCAAGGAAGGTCAAATATGGAGTCAATGTGACTACACAAATCACTTTAGGACAGAACAAACTCAATTACTGGTGCATGC
The DNA here is from genome assembly GCF_003368295.1 of Carassius auratus. Taxonomy (NCBI): domain Eukaryota; kingdom Metazoa; phylum Chordata; class Actinopteri; order Cypriniformes; family Cyprinidae; genus Carassius; species Carassius auratus. Next base: position 8,490,665 of record NC_039265.1, on the reverse strand, counting down.
TTGGATGTCGGAGTTTTATAGATTTACATAAATGTGGAAATGTTGCAAGAACTGCAAAGCAAGTAACATTTTTAGGGATTCCATGGTCATAGCATGCTCTAGGGCAAAGGTTTCCAAATTAAGAAATAAAATCTAATCAAATTTTCAGTTTTATAAAATTTAAAAAAAATTTCAATAATAATAAAATATTAAGATTTCAAAAAGTAAAATTAATTTTTTTTTTTGAAGGCTACAAGGAGTCTATTGAAATAACAATACATACCAACAGAATTTAGAAGGCCACAAGGGGAGTCTGCTAAAAAAAATTAGCTTTATAAAATAAATAAATAAAGATATATACAATTTTATTTAATGAGAAAAAAATACATAAAAATATAATATTAAAATGATATATTAAAACAGAATTTAGAAAGCCAAGAGAGGAGTCAGCTGAAAACTTCAATTATAAAAAAGAAAAAGAAAAAGAAAATTAAAGGGTTAATCAATAACAAAAATAAAATATGAATAAATTAAAATTAACAAAAAATGTAAAAACTTTTTAGGGAAAAAAAAAGAAAAAAACTGAATTTAAGCTGCTGCAAGGGGAGTCTGCAGAAAATTTCAGTTTAATATAATAAAATAAAATATTAAGAAATATATTTTAAAAGAGTGGTGCCCTTTTAAAAGAAAGCTAAAAAAAAAAAAAAAATCTTTCAGGGCAACAGATCATAAAGCTCACTAACAACAGTAGGGATGTGTCAAGAACCGTACAACCACCAAGAGAAGACAGGTCAAAACATTCATATACATAATCAACATAGTTTGGTCAAACTGCAGCACGTTACGGTTTTTATGGTGGGGGTTTTGACTGATAATAAGAGAAAGAGACGACAGGTCGTTCCTCTTTACAGTAAAACTTCCTGCAGTCATCTCAACAGAACAGCCTTTATGCTCACGTAACGGTGTGTCTGTCATGAGCCACTGTTATGACAACTGTCAGGAAAGGAGTTTAGAGGACCGGGCTGAATCAACGGGAGGGAACGAGTTACAGCACATTTGTCTGAAGGAGAGAGAGAGAGAGAGAGAGAGAGAGAGAGAGAGAGACTCATCGCTGTTTACAGACCGCCTGACCTGACTCATCACGTATTCACACGCGCTCAGTGATTATTTCAAGTGATGAAGAACATTATTGAAGAAGCTGAGGTGAAAGTTGAGAGCAGCTAGCTATGTGTCAAGTCCTACCCTACTTAGGCAACTACCTTCTAAGAAGGTATACTGCTGATTTAAAGCGCTCTACACAGGCAGCAAATGTCTGAACACGTTTAGCAGTTCTTATGAAATGTACCCTACAAAACTCGACTCCAATTGATTCCTATCAGTATTGTTATCGTAACAAAAAATGATTAAAACCATTTTAGGAACAGAAATGTAGCAGAAATAAAATATAAATTTTAGATGAAAAAATTCAATTTATTTCAGTTAGCTGCCAAGAAATAAATAAAATGAAAACAAATGTATAAAATAAAAGCTAAATCAAGATATTAAATAAATAGTACAATAGTTTATAAAATGATACTAAAACACAGCTGATGAACCAGGGTTGAGGTGCATTCTGGGATTGAAATAGAAAGCAGCACATCCATAATTTGTAGGTAAGATAACTGATAAATGGCCAATATTACAATTTTAATCCATTTTGTATAAATTATCTAAACTAAATTTAAATATTGCTGTATATTTAAATGCAAACCACCATTTTAAATGCTATAATTTTAAGCATCACGACATCAGAATTGCACAGTTCATTTTGAGATTTTTAACACAAATGAGATTGCATTAAAAGGGATTTTGAAATAATTATTGTTTTTAAATTAACTTCAGTAAAAGTGAATTTATGGAAGATATTCCCAATGTAAAACTACATCTCTACAAGTGTTATTTTAGCATCATTTAAAAAATTATATAGTTTTTAATAGTTTTTATTCATATTATGAATACATTTTAAAAAAAATTTCATTTTGATTTTAAATAAAGTTATTTGGCAAACAAGCTGAAATAATTTATATATTTTATTTTTATTTAAAGTTAATTTAATTTCAAGTAATGAAAAATTTAGATTTTAGTTCTGTTTTCACTTTTAGTTTACTATAATAACCCCGGTCTCTACCCACTACCTTTAAATGTTGTCTAGGTAGGAAGTTCACCAGGTTTTGAAAGTGAGAACAGGAACAGAGACTGATTGGGGCAGCACACACAGACTTCAGGCAAGTTACATGCTGACCAAACTGTTGGGCAATTAAAGGACCCTCGGCCAGGGATCAAAGGCAAGGACAGCTGAGTGTGTGTGTGTGTGTGTGTGTGTGTGTAGGCTGGTTGATTCTGAAGGTCTGCTGGATTACCCATGGGCCTCAGGAAGGGGTGATGTCTTGTGAGTGTGGAGGTGAATTTAAGTGAACAGCAGAGAGAAACAGACAGCTGTGAACACACACAAGCTTCCAGAGGGGCTTATTGAATTCAGACACACATGGCAGCATTCTTGCCATTAGAGAGCCCAATGAAATCAGTTTTATTTTTTCCCAAATTCTTTATTTGTTTTTTTTTTGTTTTAAAAAAAAAATGTTATTCGTGTTTAAATTTTTCTTAACCGTGTTTTAATGGGTAAATAAATTGTATTAATCAAAAAGCATGTTTAATTAATTGAAATGATAACACTTATACAAATTTAACAGCAATTTATTAAACACTTAACAAAAATAAAATTTTAGGTCCCTATGAAATGTGTTTTATTTTTACCCAAATTCAGTGATAAACGCTAAAAATACTGCAAGTCACACGTGCTTTATGTGTGTAATAAACAAAACCGTGCTTTTTCAACATTCACTGAACACAGAGACACGCAGAACTTTTTTCATATTAAAAAGCATTGTGTGGGGTTTAATATTCACAGACACTAGTCCATATCCCACTTTAAATCTACTGACCTACTTTTGATTGATTCATCCAAAATTGCTGCATTCTATGGTAAATTCTATTTTTATGAATGGATTCTGCAATTCCATCCACAATTTTTGCATTGTAGAAATCATAGAGCCCACACTTAAAAACAGACAAAAACTTATTTAGTCAACAAAATGCACACGTCAGGGCTAAAATGACCAAAAATCAAATTACTTGTCACTGGAAACATGTTGCACTCTTGGTTACAACACATAAAACAATAGCAGCCACCATCCCTATTTATCAGAGCACGTACAAAGATTATGATTATATATGCTTTAATAATTTCAAGCCCTCATTTCCCCCCTCAATAATCTTTCAAGCGATTAAGCCTTGATTTGCAAAAGCTTTTCATGCCTGAGAGTTTTTTTTATATTTCATCAGCATCGACCTGCAAAATGACCTGGAGTGAAGGGGACCCATGGTGAACAGGTTCTGTGGTCTCTATTCGGCTAGCGTGTTTTCCTGTACGTATCTGGTGAAGGGGGTGCTGTGCAGACCGTGTGAAGAGATTCAGGTCAAAAGTCAAGTGCAGTGTCCTTTAGTGCAGGATTAATCCATCTGCCGCAAAACTGAGCACCTGTTCCCCTTCAACTGTACAGCGGTCTTACATAATGTACATTTTCATCCCTCTTTCGCACAGATAATTATGCCAGCATTTAATCTCTCCTTTCATGGAAAGCCACACGAGAAATTTGCCCTCGCCATTTTGAAGGGTGAATGAAATTATGTGTGTACATGAAAAAACATGAATGATTTGACTTCAGTTTTAGAAGTAAGAGTTTAAACTGGTAAACTGGAAACACAAACTCTAAACAGAGGAACAATAATTACTCGCAAACAAAACTGTAAAAAGCTTACCTGTGCTATACATTGCATATGCATGCAAATGCACCTCACAATCACATGACTGCACCTCAAATCAGCTGATAATGCACGTAAGTGTAAATAAATGGAGGAGTTAGTGAAGGTCACACCCAAAAAAAACAGTAAACAAGCTCTTCAACAGAATTCCCAGTTCTCTAGCCTTCTCTCACCTCGACCATATAAGAAGTGAAGCATGCACTGAGCTACAATACGGACACTACAAGCTTGAGTCTGTGACAAAAGGCCAAACAAGTCCGGAAACTAACTAACTTATGACAGCAGCTTCATATTCTACCTAAATTCACTGAATCATCATTGCATAGATTTTGAAATATCTCACATGCACTGCCATAGCTTCAGACTCAGAAACCACACCTAAGGTCCCGTTCTCTGAGCGTCCGATACATTTTGCACGTAAAAATGGCAAAAGTGGGCTGAATCAGAGCTGGGTTGACAGAATAAGAGCCAAGTTAGTGGCTGGAATCAAATAGAAATGGAAATTAAGAGCAGGCATTGATATTCTGTTTGTAAAATCAGTACTTGTAGACAGCTTATGTCATGTTTTAACGAAAACACTGACTCAAACAGGACGATCCTAAAGCACACAAAGCCTGATGATTAAAAAACAGGCTTAAATTCAGCCCAACCCTAACAGCATCATGGTGACTTAGTGTGCGTGAACGACGTGAATCACTAAATGGCCTTAAATGTCTTGATTCACACTCACGAAACTGTGAAATTCCCGTCTGACGCTGGTGACGTCTATAAACACAGACACGCTGCTGCTTAAACACAACAGACCCAAACATACATACGGACTCATATAACGCTGATTCACATCCCTCTTGTCAAGCTACACTTGCTAAAAAAACACAGTTAACTACACTAATCTAACCACTTTCAGAAGTGACTCAGAGTTCTGCTACAGCTGTTAGAAGACTTTTTCTTCCATTTATATAATACAAACATGTCATCAGAAAACAGAGCTGGGTGTGAACTTGCATGAAGCATAGCCAAAACTTTCCATAAGAATAAGCATGAAAACCCGCATTGGCATTATTATGATAATAACATTTAATAAACAGACCAAAAACTAAAATATTAATTCGTCCAAACTTCTGAATTGTAGAGTATATAATATTTTTATATCCATTAATTTTTTTTATACATTCAAGCAAATGCTACGTTGTATTTAAAAAGATACAAATATATAAAATACAATTATATTTAAAAAGCTAAAATAAAACAAAAACATTCTAATATGCAAAAAAAAAAATCTAATTTATAAAACAAAGAAAAGCTTTAAAATAAGATTCATTTGAACATTGCAAGAAATGAGAAAAAACTAAAATCAAATGAATAATGGTGAATGTCTTTTATGTTATAAGTTCTTTGGTTTACAAACTACACCCAGACACATGGTGTGGTTAAGCAATTAAGTAATTACGCAACTGAAGCCACAGCCAAACATCTTTTGACTGCTTCTGAGTTTAGAGAAAAACACGACCATTGAAGAAAGCAAAACCAGTGTGCATAGGCTTTCCAGTACCAGATTGCTCTGGATTTACTTGCCACAACCGCTGATTCCAAGACAAGCGTCTGGCCCATAAAGTACACATTAAAAGAAGATCAATTAAAAAATAAAAAGGCATTTACGCAAACCAAGGCGGCGTTATATTTGTTTGGTTCACCATGCTTTGTTTTCCTTGAATTCTCTTAAACTTGAGCTAAAAACAGAAAGCCACATTATTGCGATTCTTTTGAAAAAGCTGTAAGTCCATGTGCTTTTTAGCTTAGCCTTTTTTTTTTTTTTTTCATAAAAGGAATAATTTTATCCACTCCATAACTTCACATATTCTCTTATATGTCCAAACCAAAATGATGAAGAAAAATCAGCTTTGCATCACAGGAATAAATTACATTTTAAAACATATTCAAATAGAAAGCACATATTTTAAATTAGAATAACATTTCATAATATTAACATTTTTACTGTAGTTTTAGTCAAATAAATGCAGCCGTGATGACCATAAGACACTATTATTAAAGATTATTACTATAAGAGATTTTCCTCCCAATCAAAATGACATAAATTTACATAAACCTGCAAAAATGTACATTGATAGCTGGACACTACCGGCTGGATTAAACATGCAAAGTGAGAACTATACTAAAGTTTACATAATCGGCACAGTTTTAGATACATTACACAATGTGCAGTAAGCTGGTATTCTACTCCAAACAAAGAGAGAGAGACATTCTTAGGTTTCTAAAAGAGATGAAACGGGTCTAAAGCAAGGAAATTACCAGCATACAAGAAGTCACAGAAGTATGCAGACCAGGGCTAGTGACTGAAGGGTCACAGTCTTGGGTCAGTGGACATCCGGAACAATTAAGAGGAAAGAACACATTACCACAAAAGTGGTCTACATGCATGTGTCAGAATACAGTGACTACAGTCTAAATTTACCAAGACTGAGCTGCTACTGCAGGATGACACATGCAAAGACCAAAGACTTTCAGCCAGCAGAAAACTGTCATATGGACCACTTCTATGGCCTTTTTAAAGTTAGACCAGCATTGTTCACAATATGCATTGATTTTATGAACAAAAATCAACAAAAAAAAATATTCAGGCCTAATTTTCTGATTTATGTATTTGATTTGAATATAAACATCCACCAATTTGCATTACACAGATTTAACACAAGCAATTAAACTTAAACGGGAAGCATGATCAGTCATACTTAGAAACCTGTAAGATTTCTGCACCAGAAAAATCATGACATAGTTTATTATAAACTATTTGCGTCTATTTGAGTTTATTTAAAAAATCATCTAAACAAAACGCCAAATGACAATCATTAAAATATGACTAGTACTATCATAGAAATCCAAACAGTTTTAGTTTATTCTTCATTTATGTATGACTGACAAACAGGCATCACATTAAGTTTATTAGTCAGTTTACGTTAACTTGGTAATCCAAATGAATTCTAAATATTAAAAGTTTTTGTGTTGGATATCCATCAAAATGTATTACTCCGAATTCTACAGTAGAAAGTCACACAGGTTTAAAGATAAAGGTAAATGATGACAGAATTTTCCTTTTCAGATTAAAGCATATTCTTAGAAATCAATGTGGTTGATGCAATTCAAACTCCTCTTACAAATAGAATTTCCAAAGGGGGATTTTTCACAGAGATGTCAAGAAGAACCATTTTGGGTTTCAAAAGAACCTTTCAGTGAGCAGTTCTTAAAAGATCCATATATATATACACATACAATATATATATATATATATATATATATATATATACACACACACACTTCATGGAACCATAAGGGACTTTTGCACTACGGGAACCTTTTCATAGTACCAGAACTAAATGTGGAACTTCCCACTTTTGGGCGTTTTCGCACCGCCGGAACTGGGTGCGATTTTAGCACCAGACTGCCTTTTTCGAGAACCAAATTAGCTCTTACTCTAGCAGGATCTAACCAGCACTACTGGTACTATCCGTGATGCAAGTAGACAATGACTGGCCAGACGCGTTTGAAAACGCCCTCATCCGCCATGATTTAAAACGCGGTGTAATCATACTGTAAACATTATGTCAACTTATTTCACAAGTACGATGAACCGTGATAGATGGACGAACGCTGAGGTGCAGGCACTTGTAGCAAATGTAGCACTGCCAGTTGTCATTGGAGATTCTTCGTCCTCCTTTCAATTCGCTTTACGTATACGTCGACAGTCCATGTACATTACTGTGAAACTCGCGAGGCACAACAAAAACATCGCAGTGTCCTCCATCCTCCTGTTCTTAACGTTGTTCTTCTTTGTTTGCGTTGTTGAACGCCATGCACAAATCTGTCGACTGGCTTACATCACTTCCTAGTACACACTGTCGTGCAAATGCAACCCTTTAAATGGTACTGGAAAATAGCTTGTGCAAAATCACCCCAGTACTTTAGTAGTTTACATTAAGTTCTGGAACTAAAGCAGTGCGAAAGGCCTTACAGGTGCCAATAAAGAACCTTGTACTACCAAAACAAGCTCCATTATGGAGGCCCCAAGAGATCAATCCCTCATTTTAGAAGATGAATTTTGGTTTAAATGTTCTAGAATTAACCTGCAGCTTCAACAGTCAAGCAGGTGAAACCAAAAGCACACATTTAGACAAACTTCTCCTTGTCATGTCATGGTTTTAGCCGACCACAGACCAGATTAGACCAGCCACGAACAGTCTGGGATGACCAGCCTATTCACAGAAGCTGATGACAAATGTCTGCGGAGTGGTGTGGGATTTCCATGTTTGCGCCACCAAGAAAATCAAAAGCCTATTTGCTCACCATTGAAGGACCAAAACTTCCTTGAGTGACTCATCCTGAGTTTAAACCTGTGGATCACATACAAGCCACTACACAATCACTTCCCTCCAAAAGCAAAGTTCACTCAAGGGCAATAGAGTTTGCCAACTCTGTGTAATGTCCATTAAACAAAGGATATTCTAATTCTAGTTGTATCATCTCTGAATTGCTTTCTACAAGTAGTTTTCCACATATCATTGCCCTAAATGAAGCTAGAAGTCTTGCAATGCAGATGTTCATTAAATCAATTTTAGACAAAAACACTTGGATGCCGTTTTCAACTGGAAGAGAATTTTAAGAAATATTAACTAAAAATGACCAAAAGGACAAGTCCATCCATGCTTAAGGGGACCAACTAACTTCACTTTTTTTGCAAGAAACATTCCTGTCAGTGTTTGTTTCAACATGCAGCATCAGCAAAAGCAAATGTGCATGTACACACCCACACCTGGAAAACAGCCACCATTATTACAGAAGTGAGCAAGAAAATTAATTACAATGGGCTTTTTGAGACTGGTTTCGAATTAGCGTCGACAAAAATCTACCAAGGTGAACTTTCCTTAACATTATTTTGTGCTTTGGTTAGTAATAAAATCTAAATGAAATCACAATTTTCACAAACTGCAGCAATACTGATATCTCATAAACACACCCCAGCTTAAACCCAATTAGAGACAACCACTTGCCTAGTTCAACTTTGATAAACATGCTTAGCTGAAAGTTAAATCGTTTCACATTAATAATGTAAACAACATAAAATAGACTTTTAAGAAGGAAAACCCCTAGGAAGCATAATGTCTAGCCATCTGCTGGGTAACCAGAGACCTATGTAGTGAAGACAGAAGCGACAACTCACCAGCAGCTGCGCGAATTCAACTCAAACTCTATCAAGTGTGCTGAGAGAGCTGACTCGAGCTCCACTCTGTGACGCAACACTGCTATCCATAGCTTTAGGGGAGGAATAGGAGGAGGAATTGACATACGGGAAAGAGAGAGAGAGAGAGAGAGAGAGAGAGAGAGAGAGAGAGTGTCTAGAAGGAAGTGAAAGGAGAAGGAACTCTACATTCAAAGTTAACGTTCTCTCTGATCTGAAAATTAGAGGAGAGTGGCTAAAGTCATAGCTAAAAGTATTGGAGCAAAAAAAAAAATATATATATATATAAATAAATACACCATGTGAAAATTCAGTTAGAAATTTCATGTGAATGTATGAAAATATATTCAAATACACATAAAAATCAATGTGTATGAACGACAGATCGGTTTAAAACCTCATGCTTAATAAAAAAAAAACTTAAGTTAAGAGTTTAAAAAACAGTTAAGATGCCAAATAAAATGAAAACAAAACAGATGATAAAAAAAAAAACAACACAGCATAAAGAATGTTTTGCCATCGACATTATCATGACAATTAAGGTGAATTTCTCCCTAAAGCTTCATTACCATAATGCACCGGGAGGTCTTAATCTTGAGATTATTTCCGGCATTGTCATTATGGTAATAGAGTAAATTTTGCTATATTAATTGCAGTAATATAATTATGCATGTAAATCATACATTATAAGCCATAGAACTAATATTAACAACAACAACCTCACAATTTAAGCTATTTTATTTATATATATACACATACACATACTACATTACATAGAGTAGAAGAATTAGTTTCCCATTATTGTAATGAGAATTATACAATCATTGTAATGCACTGCTAGGTGTTTGTCCTGCAAATTTTACTTGGTTGATACAGCAGCTACTCTAATTATATCTCTATTTGTTTCTCTGTTTTGCCACAGGATTTACATCTTTGGTACAGGATTTGGTTACTAGGATTTACACAAGCTCCAGTCTAGATCCAGAACACCTGAAAGGAGATGATGCCGACCCTGAAACAACACACAGAACTAACAAATATTGCTACAAGTGTGACTGCATCATATAATAATTGCTGTTAATAGTGTTCATCCTCTGGTTGACCACGTCTTGTATTAATTTTTGTCTTAATTAATGTGCATATGCACATAAACTGACAGTCACCACTACTAAGCTACTACTAAATTTTGTAGAAACGTAATTTTCTTTAAAGTTGCCTTGCAATGATTTATCGTAAAAAGCGCTATACATATAAACTTGAATTGAATAATGAGAATGTATGGTAAAATAGTTCATTGTATTTTATATATCGGAAATACTTGTTACAAAATTTATTAATCAATGCAAAAAAAAAAAAAAAAAAAAGAACACAATTATTGTACCATGTTACATGTCCAATAAATCATAGTTATACCATGGTTCTTAATGACTACCATGATCATATACGGTGTTATTCAGGAGTACATGAAAGAACACCATGGTAGAACACCATCTTCAGAAAAAGGACAAAAAAAAAAAGCTGTTCTATTACGATACTTTTTGTAATCATAATTTTCTAAGTGCACAAAAGCAGAGCTTGGGATTTGGGAAAAGAAAGGAAAAAACGGTGAACATAGTCGTCCTGCCCCAGTCCAGACCTGCACGCTAACTTCACTTACATGTTTAAACTCTTCCCACTACTCATCACCATCCATGTAATTTTCTCCTGAAATTTCTGCACGCTCACGCACCATCAATGCCAACATAAGAATTACGCAGACATCACATGATAGCCAAGAAAAATAAATGATCAAACATTAAAAAACGTCCAAATGATTAGAAGGAATGACTGTCTGACATGCCATTAGATGCACTCACCGGCAGCGGCTCACAGTCGCACGCGTGTTTGTATGTGTGCATGTTGCTCGACACCTCTGTGCATCAGACCACTGTCCTGTTCTCACTCCAGAGCAAACTGAAGCGTCCTTCTGCAGTCTGGCAGGATTTGTAGAACCAGGCTGCTTTCAATCTAATAACTCTGTAAGCTGGTGTGTGTATGTGTGCGTGAGTTACACAAGGGGAATGTTTCTACCCCGGTGTCGTTACTTCCAGTGTTGGCACAGTTTAGCCCCTGAAGGTGTTTGTGGGACTATTTAACTGCTGGCATCTCTATAAGGAAGGAAGACGTCAGATATAATCTTGCTGTCAGTCGTGATCGAAGACCCAGGGTGTGTTTACGAAAACGCCCCCATCCTCTCACACTCATCTTCAGATGAAGCTTATCTGTTTCATCAGTTCACATGAACCGCTTCAATGGATTCTTGAGGGGAGAGAGATGATAACAATGATAACAATGATGATAACAAAGGTGCTAAAAAGGGAAAGGAGGAAGCCTAAAAACTATTTTTAAGCATAAAATACATTCTCATGCTTTTATTATGAGCTTCTCTGAAATAACTCACTCTGATTGGTCAGTCGTGGCATTATTTTGTCATATAATCGAATATAATGACTTAATATCCTTTCTTTGCCACATAGCTGTGCTGGCATCTTGTTTTGTGTGTAATATAAATATTTTTAACCCAAATCATTTCATGGGCTTTTCTTTTTTTTTATTTAGTGAGTAGCTGCATTACAAGTGGGGCAAATCACAGCCAGATGTTTTCACGAAATTAGTCCCTTTAGGCTGATATAATACCCCTGATCTTGTCGTCGGGGTGAATTTTGTGAACATGGTCATCAATACATAGGATATTTAACAGAATACATTATTTTTGTGCTAATTACTGCAAAAAAACTGGTTTTAATGCTTGCCAGGTCAAAAAAGGCTATGTTAACTTGTGTTTGGACCCAGGCTAATTAGTTAGAAAAGAATGAGTTAGAAAGAAATGTCAAAAAAATTTAAAAAATAAAAAATTGTTTTGTTTTGTTTTTGTTTGTTTTTTTTTTTGGGGGGGGGCGCTTATTTCAGCATTTTCTAAGGAAATATACAAATAAATAAAAGAAATATTTGCATTCAGAACTTGGCAAGTGTTTATTTTGGAACCTAGTTAAAAAGGTCATGTTTAATATGGGACTTATTAAATTAAAATAAAATAAATTAACATTTTAAATCAAACATTACATTTCAATATTTGCATTGACATCATGAATTAAATTATAAATTATATCATTAATTAAACTATAAATTAGATTAAATAAAGTTAAACTTAACTAAGTTTTTTAAAATAAGTTTAATAAGATTTTAATTAAATTAAATTTTTTGCATTGTCAATATTATAATGACTTCATGAAATTAAGATTTGTTCCCCAAGTTTTATTACTTGTTTTATGTATTTTTAATGCATCTGGATGTTTAAGATCCTAAAAAAAAGTGTATATTTAAAAAGTTAGATTCGTTAGATTAAAGTTATAATAAACTGTTAACCAACATAATAAAATATTATAATATTATATATAATATAAAAGTATGCATCACCTCTGCTGACACCAAATGCAATTGCAAAAATATTTTTTTTTTGTTGAATATTTTTCAAAAAGATTTAAATTTTATTAAATTATTAAGTTATCCAAACACTCTTCTCTCATTTGACATTGGTCAGACAAACATATTGTCCCGACCGGTCATCATTGGTGGTGCCAACATTTCCGTGTTGAGCCGGCTGGGATGCTCAAACAAACAATGTTTTGAAACCACAGCAGAGCTGATCATGTGACATGAGGCCTGTCAATCAAACATATGAGGAGCAAATCCTAACGAACCCCAAACAGATGACTGCACAACGCTAGTTCACAAAGACTTACCACAAAACTACATAAAACACCACACCCTCAGCAAAACACGCTCTTTTAGTTCTGCTTTATAATTGCATCAGCATTGTATTTCCAGGATTAGATATAGGGCGTAAAATATACTTGACGTACTAGTCCACGTGAGTCATATCGAATCCATCTCCATCAAACACACTAGAACAGATCTCAAAAAGAAAACAAAATTCACCGTTTCTCTGCCATTCAAAGTAAACCACGCTGAGCTTCACTTAAGTCCTTTACAATTAGCTTCCTACGTGAGAGACAGTGTGTGTGTGTTTGGGGAATAGCATCCCATCCTCCAGAACCCCCTGCTGTCTACCTCAATTAAAAGGGTCTATATTTAAAGAGGCATGCAGACAGCAGCAACACGATTACCTGAGGGGATCAGGTGTTCCAGGCAAAGCAATCGGGAAGACGCAGCACAAGAGCTTCAACACAGCTGACGCACTTCTGACACAATATAGCCGTTTCTGTCGTAACACAAGGATGCTCGTGTCGTGACTGTTCCATCGCCATGACTGACACAATATCTTATTTTATAGGTCTACCGGTGATTTTTAGCTTGACACACTCAAACTCCTTGTTATCAATGTTGAAAACAGATTTTTGTGAAAACTGTGACATTTTTTTCCCAAAACTATTTGATAAATAGCAAAAGAACAGCATTTGCATTTCATATTTGAAATAGAAATCTTGTGTTTTTCTTTTCTTTAAAAAAAAAAAAAAAGTAGTTTACATAACACAAATACTGAAAACAAGTTCATTTGAAATTAGACAAAACAGAACATCATTCACAATCAACTCCCTCAATAATCTTTTTTTAACCGTTTTTGCCGTTTTGTGTTCGATTCACTCCATCAGCACCAGAGGAACAACTACTCATCTCGCAGAACGCAGACAGGGTTTAATGGTCCATTTTTAAGAAACAAACATTACACAACAGATTCTTTTCCAAGAAGATGTGCAAACCAGTCCGGACTAAAGACAGACATTACGCATTATCTGGAACCATTATAATTGTGCCACAGATGTTGATAAACACATTGATTAAAATATGTGTCAGACCTTACTCTTGCAATTTATGCAAATCAAATCCACTGATGCCATAGTCTAAGCGATGAATGAAAAGGCTTCTGTGTGATGAACAACATTCTCGTGCACGGCTCTAAAGACACCCTGTGCATTCTGCATTGAAAAGCAATTATGTTCCTCTTCTGGGCAGAATATGGTGCCCAGGCCACATCCTCTCCACCACACTGGTCCTAATGCCAGCAGACGCTTCAACAGTGAGCGGTCAATGAGCATCACGCAACACTGAAGCAATCTTCAACCAAGAAAACCACTCATCTGGGCCTTCGCTCACTCATTTCATCTCATGAGCCATTACCTTGTCCATTCAAGCTCAATTTATGCTGTCCGTGGTTATTTAATGGCATTACAACCTGTGGGGAAAATTCAACTATGACTTGAGCACACATCTTACAATTCAGACACCGATGACAGAAAACACACACACTGAAGAGAGCAAAACCATACGCTGCCGCAAAGACCCGTTACACCTGCCAATAGGCTACACACAATGAGCTTTTAAGTAATAACGTGCAAAATGAGACCTTTATGAATTAATATTAAATGAGCTGGAAGTGGAAAACCATATCTAAAACTCACTTATAATTTCAATGTCAAAAAAAGACATTTTGTAGAACACAAAAGTAAAAATTTAAGATGATAAAAATGTATTTATTTACTTTGTAACACTATTCTAGCATCAAGGCTATTTTCATGGTGATCTCTGAACAGTGTTTGGAATAACGGCGTTTAAAAGAACGGCGTTAGGTAACGACATTATTTTTTCAGTAACCCGGTAATCTAACTAATTACTTTTCCCGTCGTTACAACGCCGTTAATGTTACTGAACGTTAAATGCGGTGCATTACTATGCATTGATTTAATAAACCAATCCAAACGCACCCCTGGGAGTGAGCAAGTGGGTTAATGACGAGATAAGCCGTTGTGATTGGCTAAGGCAGAGTCATGTGTTTCATGTTAGCCAATCAGAGCCAGTGTTTTTACACACATGCCAGCACACGCGGCTGCGCCAGTAGCGCCAAACACACACACACACACACACGCAACAGCTAAACAGAGATTCGCAGCAGAGATGGCGAGTCAGGAGCAATCCGATGAAAAGTTGCCATTTTCAAGGTGGAGATATAAGCACTACTTCAAATTAATTGTTGTCAAAGGCAAGAACATGAAAGTAATGTGTAAATGTAATGTGTGACACGCATATGTAAAGCTAGTGGCCAAAAACACGTTTCTTACAAAGATAATACTTGAAGTACAGGATAAAACTCTTGCTGTCTGTTGACGTGCAGTTTTTTTTACAGTAACGCAAATAGTTACTTTCCCTGGTAACGAGTTACTTTTATTATAGAGTAATTCAGTTACTAACTCAGTTACTTTTTGGAACAAGTAGTGAGTAACTATAACTAATTACTTTAAAGTAACGTTCCCAACACTGTCTCTGAATAAATGATGATAATAATAATTAAGATGTGTATGACCCGGAGAACTGAATATGTCCAATTCTTGAGAAAATCATTTTTGTGAACTGGAATCAAGCAAATCATTAAAAGAGATCCAAATCAAAACTTACAAATGTATTTATATATAAATATAATAATAATAATATATTTATAGTTTTATTTACTGAGAATATTTGAGTCTGTAGATTGAACTTGACAACTGAATCAATCTAACTCATGAGCGAATCATTTTCGTGGATAAAACAGACCATTGCAAAGACCAAATTCAAAATAAATGAGCTATACAAAGTATTTTTGGAACAAACAGACCAAAATTAGTTCTTAATTTACTGAGTCAGTTGATTCAATCTTTAGAACTGAATCAATTCAAATCATGCATGATCAAATAGTTTGTGAAGTGGGTCAAAGAAAATTTGTAAAAATAACATTTCACACATTTAAAAATTCATACAATATATTTATTTCAAAAACAGACTGATTTTTTTCGTTTTTTAGTCTACAGGTTGAGAATTTAGTTGAGAATCAGTCTGATTCATGAGCAAATAATTTTTGTAAACTGGATCAAACTAAATTAAAAAGATCCCATTCAAAATTAACAATTTTCAAAAGCCATATGAAATATTTGTGTGGCAAACAAAAACTGAAATCAGTTTGTTGTTTACTGAAAATAAATGAATATTTGAATTAAATCAGAACTAAATCAGTCAGATTCAGAAGCAAATTATTTTTGTTAACGGAACTGGATCAAATGATTTGTTAAAAAGACCCAACTAAAAAATTAAATGATTCATTCTTACATTTCAAAAGATATAGAAACAGAAATATAGCTATCTGGTTGAAAAAAAATATTGACAGAAAATCTCAGTGAGTGAACTGAGCTGGACTGGATTAAATGATTCATTAAAAAGATTCAATTAAAAAAAGGATTCATTCCCATATGTCACCACCGTACGAAAGATCTAGGGGGTAAACATTAGAAAAAATTATAATAATAATTTACAGAAAACAACTTCAGTCCAATTCATGAACGAATCATTTTTTAATGAACTGAACTGGATCAAATGATTAATTGAAAAGTATTGAAAATATTACACATTTTAAAAGCCACATGACAGATTTGTGAGGCGAATAAACTGAAATGTGTTACTTACAAAAAGTGAGTTGAACTAGAGCACTGAATCAGCCTTAAAAATGATCAGATCACGTGTAAATTGTGTCAAATTATTTAAAATCATTGAAAAGATCTCAAAAGACATCCCACTACTTATCTGCTAAAGTTTCATAAACATGTTAATATTTAATAATATTATTTTAGACCTGATTCGCTCTCATTCTCTCACACATTACTGGTTTGAACAACATGAAAGTGAGTAAATGTTTCTTTTATTAAATATCCCTTAAAGCCCAAAAGTTAACGCAAAGTCCGCTATGGTCTAAACCATCTGTGTGACCCCATGCTGTCGTCTACAGCTCATTTCACATCTTAAAGAGCCATCCAGGATCATTTATAAAACCATCCGCTGCTCAGAGTTACCCATGAATCATTAGGGCAATGAAAAGCTAAATATTTATGGGCCATTTCAGAACTGGAAAAGAACAGACACAAATGAGAAAAGACGGGTGATGGAGACGGCATGCGATCCATCACTCAGCACGCCTCGGGGAAGATTTACAGCGGAATAAGGAAACAGAAGGAAAAGCTGGAGTTAGCTGGAAACGGCTAGCAGCTCTGAGAAACGCTGAGAGTGGGGGCGGCTCGGCGGCGGAGGATTGATTTTGACGAGGATGAGGTGTTATGGAGAAAGTGAGGGTAGTTATCTGATCACACACACACACACACACACAGGGCTCTCAGCTGTGTGTCTATGGAGGTGTGTACTTCTCTGACGATCCACACCTTGTCTAGTCCTGTTGGGGAGTGAATAGAGGTAATTGGCTCTGAGTGATGGAAGCACGCTCAGACTGGCCCCGTCTCCACACGAAAACACCGTCAGATACCAGAAGATACACACTTAAGACAAATGGAGAAACTCCAGAGTCCGTCAGCCATTTAGATTTCAGTAGAGAAGTGTTGTTATTGCTAACTAACTGAAATAAGCTTAAGTTGAAATACTAACATTTGAATAAAAATTGTATCTAGAAACAAATCTAAAAACAAAATAACTAAAACAGACTATTAAAATAACTTAAAAAAATGTAAGGTTAAAATAAATTTAATGTAAAAAAAATTATATAAAAATTAAAACAAAGAAATGAAAGCAAGTACTTTAAAACAATTAAAAAAATCAGTAATTGAAATAAATCTAAAAAAATTCAACTTATAAAATTAAATTGAGAATTTAAAATGCTGTCTTGAATACAATAAATAATTGTGAGGACTAAAATGACTAAAACTGAAAAAACAAAATCATTAAAGCTATAAATAAAATAAACCATTATAAAAGCATATAAAATTACTAAAGATTAGACTACTAAAAATAGCTTTTAATTACCGAGAAGGTTATAAAATGCTAAATAAATATTTGATGTAAAAATAATAAAATGTATTAAATTAATATAGAAATCTAAAATAACAACAACAACAACAACAATAATAATAATAGTAGTAAAAATTACAAAAATACAAACTAAAAATACAACTATTACTGAAAGAAAACTAAAATAAATTGATTTAGCAGCTAAAATTAAAGCTGAAATAAAAAATTTAAAGTTACACGCTAAACAAAATTCTGTAAAAACTAGTTCAAAACTAGCCCAAGCATGTTTTCAGGAGGTTCCCAGATAAAAAAATTGCTTAAAAAACTTTTTATTAAGAATAAAAACTCTTGGCATGGTTGCCTTGGAAAAATTAGCATTTTAGGGGCTAAATATCACATTATTGGTATTGGGGTTGCTTCAAACCGCGGACATGAAAAACAACCGCTGACTAATATATATATATATATATATATATATATATATATATATATATATATATATATATATATATATATATATATATATATATATATATATATATATATAAAATGAATAATTAAATAAATAAAAGTGACAAAAGAACATAAAATTATGACAACTTAAATCAACGACAATTAAAACATAAAAGGAAATGCCAACTCATCATATTAATGAATAAAATACAATATAATTTCCACAAAAGTAATACCTGGTAAGAAATCCACAGACTGAATTTGGGGTTCGTGCAGTGCAACACGTCACAGCATGTGTCGTACGCTCTTGCTCATTTTCAAGGCTTTATAATTACCCAGTTAAAGTGACAGATTTCTACTAGGTCACATTTACATTGACACAAACGGCACACCACAGCATTTTCCAAACTGTGGAAAGCAAGCACTTTCTAAAAGTGTATTTCCAAAACATCCAAGTCATGCATTTTAACCTTTGTCTTGTCAGCATTATTCCTACAGCAGACTATAAATACATACAGTCTTCCTTAAACCAGTCTGAAGGCCTGTGACAACACTAGCAACTGTTGTGCAAGAGCCGTAAGGCGTAAGCAGCAGAAAATGAGACCCAGACAGTGATCAGACATCTGGCCCAGCCGGGTGTTTGTCTTCAAGCTCGAGCTGGACCTTGCATTAAACAGCGAGATGCCAACAGATTTGGGTTGTTAGACATCTCACTAATGCTTTGACAACAGATTTCTTGTGAGTTATCAGAGTTCTGTCCTATACAAACACACACACACACACACACACACACACGCACGCACGCACGCACATACACACACACGTCTCTCTGCCTCCACCCAGTGTTGAGACTGAGTCACTGCAGAACAGGGAATCCTGACATACTTTACAACTAAAGATGCTTTTATTGTGCAAGGAATTCAAAATGATGACTTTTTATGAATTGCATGTTAATAGTAAACAGAAAAGTAGGGGAAAGAGGGCAAAGACATGTCAGTGGGTAAACTGTGTCACCCTCTTAATTTAGCAAACAGAGCATTATACATCACTTCACCACATTCTGAGGTCAACCGACCACAACTATTCACATAAACGAGAAAATTATAATGTAAAACAAAATTTTATTTTTATTTTCATTCATGATTTGTGAGTAAAATGTTATGTAATAAAAAAAAAAAGTTACACTTTTTTTTTTTTGCATATTATATATGGCTGGGAAGAAATAAGTCTCAGATATTTTTAAAGTGGCACCGCTATAGCTACAGTGAACTTTTGCATCAAAATGCAATAAATACTAATAATAAACTACTAATAATTCAAAACTTACAAAAATTTAGATATTCCAAGTATGTTCTGAAAATGTTCCTTTTGAAATCTTCTAATTTAAGTTTATAGATATAATGAATACATATTAAATTATATTTATATATACACTACATATTAAATACATATTAATATTAGAATGATTTCTGAAGGATCATGTGACTTCAGTGTCACATGATGTCAAAATTTCAGCTTTGCATTGCAGGAATAAATTACATTTTAAAATGAACTCGAATATAATTTTTTTTTTTATTGTATTAATATTTCACAATATTAAATTTTTTTAACTGTATTTTTAAATAAATGAATAAATGAACCCATGGTGAGCAGAAGAGACTTTTCAAAAACAAGAAAAAAAAAATTCCCACCCCTGAATCTTAGAATGATATATCACTCACTCTCCGTGAACTCTTAAAGCAAGAACGAAAAGTAATTAAACCAATCAAAAAACAATCGAATAACAAGACAAGCTAACAAAATTCAAATATTAACATCTTAACGAGGAGATGAGCAGTGAGAGATATAATGCAGGTACAGAAGGAGACTCGAGTCATTCCTCTCTCATGAACGTTTGCTCATAATCTCTTTACATAACTACAGCCCGTGACCTCGACAGCCGACCCCCTACAGAGGACACACACACACACACACACACGTCACAGCAGCCGATCGATGATGGCAGAGACGTGTGCTGCTTAGTTCAACTTAGCAAACTCCTACAGCTAACAGCTGTCGGCTAATTTCAAAACTAATTTCTGTTCATGCAATAAAGAGGAATAAACAACTCCTCTGCTTTCACAGAATCTGAAGGAAAAGTGCCGTCCATAAAGGCATTAACTCGTGTGTATCTGTGGATTTCTTTTTTCTTGAAGTCCAATTATAAATCTTGCATCAATGTAGTTTTTCACGAAATTTATATACACAGAACAGAGTAAAGATCAAAAGTGACAAAAGAAATGTATACGGTCATATTTTATGATGTTTGTTTTCATGACCTTTTTATTATATTTTTCAGAATTTAAATCAGATTTGATATTTTTTCATCATTTTAAATTATTTTATTCAGCCCTGATGCGTTAAACTGACCAAAAGTGATATTAAAGACATTGATATATCGCTGAGGGATTTAAAAAATGTATGATAAATGATTAAATTCTGTATAAAATCTGTAATTTATTCCTGTGCTAAACCAGTCTTCAGTGTCACATGATGATTATTCAGAAATCATTCTAATATTCTGATTTATTACTTTTTTTTATCATCGTTGGAAACAGTAGTGCTGCTTTTTTTGGAAAGCTATGATTCTTTTTTTCAGGATTCTTTGATGAATAAAAATGAAAGAAGAACAGCATTTATTCAAAATAGAAATCTTTTCTAACAATAAAAGTCTTTGCCATCACTTTTTATCAATTTAACCTTTGCCGAATAAAGGTACTCATTTCAAATTAATTGCAATTAATAATAAAACAAGAAAGAATACAAATTTAATGACCGCAAACTTTTAAATTGTAGTTTATATTGTTACAAAAGATTCTATTTTAAATAAATGCTGTTCTTTTTAACTTTTTATTTATTAAAAAATCCTGGAAAAAGTATCAAATGTTCCAGAAAAATATGAACTGTTTTCAACATGGATAATAAATCAGAATATTAGAATGAATTAATCGTGACACTGAAGACTGGAGTAATGATGCTGAAAATTCTGCCTTGATCTCAGGAATAAATAACACTTAAAATATATTCACACTGAAAATGGTTATTTTACATTGAAATAATATTTTTTTTAATTTCTTGACTTTTGATCAAATAAAAGCAACCTTGATGAGCATAAATATCTTCTTCTTTCCAAACATGTTAGCGAAGCAAGGAGAGTGGACCTGAGCTGGCTGCTCTCCTCTGATCGTTCTCCTGTTTCAGAGAGCACCAGCTTATGACGGCGAACTCGTTTCACAGTCTGGTGGCCAGAGAGGAGAGCTCGTATCCCAGCAGGCCTCTCTCTGATCCTTGAAAGCACGAGATGGACCCTCCACAGAGAAGCTGAGATCTCCCAGCAGTGTTCAGAAAGGCTCTTACCTTCGATGCATGACGGCGCTCGCTGCAGTCTGGATGCTGACAAACCACGCACTCCTCACCCTGAGCGGGCTTCTCATCTGCAACATCAAATCACACACACATTAAAACACCTCGTGAACCCGCTGGGGAACTCTACATTTTCTGAAAAAAAAAAAAAAAAACTGCTATGGTTGCAGGGGTATTTTGGATCTTAGGAAATTATAGATAACCAAAACCTTTTCTTTAAAAAAAAAGGCAACATTTTGCAAAGGCAACATTTCTTATTTTGCTTTAGTTGACCTTAATGTGCTAAAATCATTTTTTGTCATTATAAAAAAAGAATTCATGCTTTTAAATATGACTGTATTGTTTTCATTTTAGTTATATTAGCAACTTGATGTACTAAAATAAACAAAAAAATAACAAAATAGACATTTAAAATCAACAAACCTAATACAAATGTCAAAAATAAAACTAAATTATTAAAACTAAAAAATATTCAATACAAATATAATAGTATGTCAGTGTAAAAAAAAAAACAGTTGTTTTTAGTTTTTTTTTTTTCAAAAGATTGCTACTTTGCTAGTTTATAAAATAAAAATTTAATAAAAAATAAAATAAAATAAAAAAATTAAATTAAATTAAAAATATAAAATAAAATATAAAATAAAGATACACTGGATACTAGGGTGTTCTTTTGTTCTTTTATTGTCCGGTTACTGGAAAAAAATTGACCAGTTAAAAACAAAGCAAAACTAAAAAACTATAATACAACAAACAAAACAAAAAATCTAATAATAAAACAGTTGCAACAGGTCCTAAACACTAAGAGGATATTTAATGCAATGTAAGGTTAAAGACAGAGACAGACAGAGGAACTTTAACAGGATATAAACAAGACAGGAGAAAGAAAGATGACTACAACAACAACAAAAAGAGAAAAGGAAGAACACACACAAACATGATTTCGCATCCACTTCATTAAAGACTGGATGAAAAGGTGAATGCAAACTAACAATAAACCGCACAAGAAATATTCATTTTGTGAATGCTATTTATTTCACATGCTGTAAGATCGATGTGTCTGTATGTTAATGAGAATTTCAAGACCCTTAACAGCCACATATTTAAGTGATTCTCCATAGTAGAAGTCAACCCAACAACAACTTTCCACTCTCCTCTCCACTTACAGATTCAATATTCTTAGGAAAATTCCCAACATCTTTTCCATCTGCAGATCTTTCACTTTAAATCACCTAAATGTGTGCCTTCTTCAATTATATGCTTCAGGCATCCATTTTTTAGACTGAATCAAAGGCGTCATGAATCAAAAACTTGTGGCAAAACCTAAAATCATGTGAGTCAACTGTGTCTGACCAGCAGCAGCTGCTTGCTCAAGCGCTTCATTGTCTTTGCATCTTTATTCCTCACACTTACGGTTTGCAAAACCCTTAGTATAACACTTCAGTGATACCTAACCTTCTGCAGATGATGAAACAAATATAAACCACATAAATGGAAATAAAGCATAGACTTTTACAATTCCTGCTGGAGAATCCAGTTTAAGCTAGGAAATGTATGTCGTAGCATGGTGCCATGTTTATAAAAAAAAAAAAAAAAAAAAAAGCTTTAATAAGCCACATCTGCTTCTTAAGTAGTTTTCTTTTTTTTTTCTTTTTTTTGCTGCTCCAACATGGCCTGCTTTGAATGAACGAGCTAAAAAGCTTTTAAATTCACTGAACATGTACTATTTCACTTGTTAAATCTGTAAAATAAAATAGTTTCAAATGAAAGATTACCAAATTAGATCAAATGTGATGTTATTTGACATTTATTATGAATAAAGAGCTTAAGGACAAGCAGCACGTTTGTTTATCTTCTAGCGCAGGATGCTGATGATGTGTGTTAAGAGTCTGATTCAGCAGGATTCATCCACTCTCCTCTTTACCTTCCTCCTGTTCTTCTCTCTCTCTCTCTCTCACTCCCTCCCTCTCAGTTTAACGTGGAGAGGAATGTCTGGCCTCAGCACTGCTGATTAGGCCCAAATCAAACAAATAACAGCAAGCTAGCGGCGCATGCATTGTCAACACACACAGTGAACCAGCATGTGCCTACAGCCACTGATTCAGTCCCGCTCCCAGAAAACTCACTGTGACCAACTTCCTAAAGCTAAAGGGAGTTTTTACAGCATCTGAATTAAATGGGGGTATTGCTTGCCAACTTCAGCAGAGCAAAAAGGAACGCTGGTTAACCTTGTAATAAAGTCAAAAATATATATATAATTATTATTATTATTATAAAAATAAACCATAAAATGAAATGGTAAAATAAAGTTAAATAATCATAAAAAGATTTAAACTTTTATGTGAAATAATCTTACAATGCTATTTGACTTTAGATATTATTAATAATAATAATAATAATAATAATAATAATAATAATAATAATATAAAAGAACAAATCATTAAAAATTAAATAAAAATATGAAAGAGACAATATAAAAAGAAACAAAAAATATATATTAGTAGTAGTATCAGCAAAATAAACAATAAAAAGTTGAAACTGAACTATTATCTGAGCTGATAATCTAACAATGGTATTTGTCTTCATATAGATATAATATTAGTAGTAGTAATTATAATAGTAGTTGTAGTAACAAAACAAAAATAACTGAAAAAAGTTAAAAGTGAACTATTGCTTGAGATAGCTGATAATCTTACAATAGTATTTGACTTTAGATAATAATAATAATAACTAGAAGGTACATTTCCTGAAGAAAATGTGAGTGGTGCTTGCAGTGGCAAAACTCTGCGCCCTGTTGCTAGGTTGTTGCAATGAGGTTGCTACGGTGGTTGCTAAGGTACCCTGGGTGGTTGCTCAGGCGGTTGCTAGGGTCCCCATGATGGTTGCTAAGGTACCCAGGGTGGTTGCTAGGGTAATCTGAATGGTTGCTAGGGTCTTGCTATGTGGTTGCTAGGGTACCCGGGGTGGTTGCTAGGGCGGTTGCTAGGGTCCCCATGATGGTTGCTAGGGCCGTTGCTAGGGTACCCAGGGTGGTTGCTAGGGTAATCGGGGTGGTTGCTAGGGTGTTGCTATGTGGTTGCTAGGGTACCCGGGGTGGTTGCTAGGGCGGTTGCTATGGTCCCCATGATGGTTGCTAGGGCCGTTGCTAGGGTACTCAGGGTGGTTGCTAGGGTAATTGGGGTGGTTGCTAGGGTGTTGCTATGTGGTTGCTAGGGTACCCGGGGTGGTTGCTAGGGCGGTTGCTATGGTCCCCATGATGGTTGCTAGGGCCGTTGCTAGGGTACTCAGGGTGGTTGCTAGGGTAATTGGGGTGGTTGCTAGGGTGTTGCTATGTGGTTGCTAGGGTACCCGGGGTGGTTGCTAGGGCGGTTGCTAGGGTCCCCATGATGGTTGCTAGGGCCGTTGCTAAGGTACCCAGGGTGGTTGCTAGGGTAATTGGGGCGGTTGCTAGGGTGTTGCTATGTGGTTGCTAGGGTACCCGGGGTGGTTGCTGGGCAGTTGCTATGGTAACCAGGGTTGTTGTTATGATGTTACTAGGTGGTTGGTAGTTGTCACAGATGGTCACTATGTAGTTATTATAGAGTTCTTAGCCCATTTGAGCACTTAGCTAATCACTATTAGCATGTAGCTAATCACTGCTAGCATGACTAGCATGTTGGAAGTCCAGTGTGCTAGCATGAGTCAAAAAATCCAACCGCCATGTCTGTACGATGTTCTGATGCAGAGATATAGGTCGTGCAAAACGGTTGCTAGGGTACTCCATTTGGTTGCTATGGAGTGGCTTGGCAGCTGCCAATGGTGATACTCCAAAGGCTGCTCGTCAATATAAACCAACCCCCATGCCTCTACGATGTTCTGATGCGGAGATATAGATCTTGCAAAACGGTTGCTAGGGTACTGTGTTTGGTTGCTAGGGAGTGGCCTGGCAACTGCCAATGATGATACTCCGAAGTCTGCTTGCTAGTATGAATGATATAAACCAACCCCCATGCCTTTATGATATTCAGATTTGAAGATATCTCTCTATGCTTTTGGTCGCTAGGGAGGTCCAAATGGTTGCTAGGGCGTGGCTATGAAGTGTTGAAGGTGATTCGTGATTGGCCATTTGCTGCCCCGAGTCAAACGAGCCAACCTTCATGTTTCTATGACACTTCTATCCAAAGTTATTCATTTTATATTTTTCAATGGAAGTCTATGGAGCTTGTTGCTATGGTGCTCTATATGGTTGCTAGGGCGTGGCTTGATAGCTTCATAATGATCATGAGAGTCTGATTGGTTGCCTGATTCAAATGAGCCCACCCCCTTGTCTCTATGACTATGAGATCCATAGTTATGTTCAATGCAAAATCCCTATGTAATTTCCCACAGTAGGAAAAACACATTGTTTCATGGGCGATCCCTCACCATTGGCTTAGTATGGGGCAACTTTGGGGGGCTCTTGCGCCCCAGGGGTACAACTTATACCCCATTGCGGGGTATGATCGCGCACAGCCTGATAGCCTCTCCAAATGTGGTGATTCACATGTTTCTGCGAAATTCTCACTCGGAGCTACGATCCGTCAAAGTTGGCCGCAATGCATTGTCTATGGGATTTATCGCCCGATTTATCGCCCGCCGGACGAACATCGTACGCCCGATCGCTTATAAAAGTCATAGCACACCATTCCCGTATAGGCCGCACGATTTGACGCCTGTTTCGTTGGTCTGTGACGAAAACTGCGGGACTAGTTACGCGCCGAAATTTGTACGGATCTATAAGAAGCAGAATAATAATAAGTATGTGAGATAATAGTAGTAGTGCTTTGCCTCCGGCAAGCACCACTAATAATAAGTAAATACCATATTTTTCGGATTATAAGTCGCACCTGAGTATAAGTCGCATCAGTCCAAAAATACGTCATGATAAGGGAAAAAAAACATAAGTCGCACTGGACTATAAGTCGCATTTATTTAGAACCAAGAACCAAGAGAAAACAATACCGTCTCCAGCCGCGAGAGGGCACTCTGTGATTTCAGTGTAGACTACAGAAGCACTCAACAGCATAGAGCCATAGACAGTAAAAGAAATGGACACAGCGACCCCATTGGAACTCAATTGAGACAAGTGAAACCCATTTTTAGCGTTTTTTAGCACTTCCGTTTCTGACGCGCAGACTCAAACGAAGCTTGACGACGTCAGCAACCTGTCTGACAGATGTAAATGTTCTAGTAGCTGTGCATGCAAACTGCCATCGTTAATCTTGCAGAGATGGCGAGCTTGAGCGGGGAGTTCTTTGTCGTGAGTGAGCAGTGAGTGAGTGAGTGAGTGTCTGTACGGTAATGCGACAGAGAGTCGAGTGGTTATGATGCAAACGTTAGCCTATTTTTACAAAAACGGTTTCTACGGGGCCATAATGTAACATAGAAGGTAATGGAGCCCTTTATACAATGTCGCGTATCTTTAGAAATAAATAATGGACAAACGGAGTCTTTAAACGCCTCAGATGTAAAGTTATTCGCTGTCAAAGTGACGCCAAAATGAATGGGAGTCAATGGGAATGCTAACGCAAGTGAAGTTCTGCTAAAAGATGGCGGCACGCGGCCGACTTCAACTTCCGGTCGAGTTCCTTGCCGCCTGCATAGAGTGCCCTCTCGCCGCTGGAGACGGTAATGTTTTCTCTTGGTTCATGTCTCTTAGTTCATTTCTCTCGGTTCATGTCAAATTAATTTTGATAAAAAAGTCGCACATGACTATAAGTCGCAGGACCATCCAAACTATGAAAAAAAGTGACTTCTAGTCCGGATAATACGGTAATGTAATATCATAAAAAAATTAAACCTAAAACCATTACAAAGTCTTCAGGACAAGTTACATGTCAGAGTTTAATACTCTAGATAGGGATAAGCCCCTAAACCAAAGTATGAGCATTAGAACTAGTGATGCTTGTCTAATAATCATATAAACATGTGATCCGTAAAACAAAGGCGTACAGTTCCCAACGACAATCCCACAGTCCTGCAGCCTTATCATCCTCTTCCTCAAAGAAGACCACACAGCAAGGACCCTCGACCTGGACTGTAGCATGTTTACCATGTATAGGCAGAGTGGAGGTTCCTAAGAGTAGGTTTACGCATTGCTTTTATACGGCTTTTATGAGGAATGTGAGGAATGCCTCAGATCGGTGGTGAATTTATCCCTCTGTTCTGCAGCACGGGACGGCTGGCGAACTACTGGACCTGTCTGATGGCCTGCCTCCTCCTCCTCCTCCTCCTCCTCCTGCTTGGCTCCTAAGGCTAAAGCGCCCCGTCAGCCGGAGACACCGTGTGAGTTATGTAACGCAAGGCGTCTGCTGGAAGACAGATGGCAGACGGCAACAGACTGCCAAGGTACGAGGTGCTTCACTTGACTGCAGCTGCTGCATCACCACACAGGACGGTAAAAGAGTTTTAATTCAATGGCAAGAACCAGACAAAGTGAACAGGATCCCATCGATTAAACATTACAAACTGACTTTTGGCTACAAAAATGTACACTACCAAAAGTGCTTACAAATACACAACATTATCCTTTCTAAAGGAAGGGAACGTCAGTGCATGCATGCAACCTTTTATCAGCATTAAAAATCATTAATGCAGCAAAAAAAAAAAAATGAAAGATGAAAACTCATTTACAGAGGGTAAAAAAATTCCATTAACCCTGAAACACAATGCAATGAAGTTCAAAATTCAAAATGCATGTAAAACACCCCAAAATACATTTCATAATAATACAGAACATGGTACCAATACATTATTATTTAGTTATTTATTTATACAGTGTTGAGTGAGAGTGTTGAAAATAAAAGTCACATTGAGATAGATTTCCTTAATATCTTGTCACATTGTGAGAAATAAAGTTACTATTATGAGTAATGACTTTCCAAATGTGAGCTAAAGAGTCACAGTGTGAAATAAAATTTTAAAATAGAATGACTCAAATGATGAAAACTGACTTACTGTCAGTTTCCACATCCTAAATTAATTTTGTATATATTAAAAATTATATTTTTGCTGAAAACAGTAAAATATGCAATTTGAATTGCATTGTCCACTAAAACTTTCCAAGCAAACCTATTTTAATTATACACTGCCCAGGCAAATCAAACTACATACTTTAAGATTGTTTTTGTACTAACATTTAAGATTTGGTCTGATTGAAAATCTTAAAATGCAGCATGCACATTTTCAGTCATGTCACTGACAGAAAACTGACAGCAAGTCTTAGACCGCACAGACTTCATGCCTCCAGCCATACTGCTTCTTACACAACATGCAAAAAGGACTTAAGAGCCCACACACTTGAATCCTGAGCACATACAGTAATAATACCATTTTGAAGCTAATCCTATAGCAGTGGGCCTCATAAGATGACTGAATAATCCACTACGAGTTTGTGACATTTTCCCATCACCATTACCAACTCAAACACCAAAGTGAGCCATGACCCACCATTTTAATCTCCCAGACTAATTATGGCATTTGAGAAGACAAGTATGCACTTAGAAATGCAGTACGCTCCTCTTCTCAAGGCCGCAGCGGCCAGAGAGTGGCTCTCAGTAACGGATCGGCCTTAATTACAGGTCTTATAGATGGAAGACATCAAAGAAGAGACTCATTGCTGCAGTTTTCCATCTCTGTTGAAGTGTCCCAAATGTTCCGGAAGAAATCTGGATTGAGTGAGTGCCAAACAAATAAAGCATTGAGGACTGAATGATGGGCTAATGAGAAACAGCGTCAGTGAAAGAGGGGTAAACAACAAGGAGATGACAGCAACGCCTGACCATGATAACAAATTTTCAACTTCAAACCACTCAAATGCAGGGCAGCAGCAGTATTTAAAGTAAAGTAGAGGTGCTTAAACAAGAGAGCTTAATGAAGCACTGCAAAACAGCAGGATGCAATGCAATGGCGGGAGACATCCATCCGATGCATGCATACATGAACAAGGGATGCAACAATATTACATTTTTTTATTATTATAATATAATGTAATATGAAATAATACAGAATGCATAAATTCTAATGTTATACTATTTTGCCTAAATCGGTTTAGAATCTGATTATTTGGGTGCATGTAAATGTACCTTGCGATAACAAATATGGTACAGATATAGTATATGCAATAATCAGCTTCATGTAATAGTAATCCTGGCTTAACAAACCTGAGCTTAGAAACAGTGTCACGAAATCATTTAAAAACATTAAGCATTTCAACTTCTGAAATCCTGAATGATATTACCAAAAGAGATTGGATTGTGTACAAAAGACAACAACTCACGGGTTATTGACTGAGGAATGTCAGTATTTTGGGTAAGTGGATCCAGCCTTACCATAAACATCATAGATGACATCCAGAGGGGACGACCAAGAGTACCGTTCCGCCCCCTGTTCGGTCAAAGAAGATGGGAGTGTCTCAAGTTCATAAGCTCCCCGTTTCCTCCAGTAAAGGAACATTGTGAAGGATGAGGCTGTGAACGCTAACTGCAAAAATAAACTGATCTTCTAAAGGCTACTTTAAAAGGAAACAATACCCACTTGCACGATAATCAAACACTTGACATCTAACGCAGCATCTTTATGTCCACCTCTGATGTGCCCTAAATGGGATATAGTCAATCTCAAACAATTCCCCTTAAAGCAAGCACCTGCAGTTACCTCATCTTCCCTTACAATTAAACTTTGTTTTGATCCCGCTTCATGAGTTCCAACCCATAAAAGTGAGCAACTAGGCATGCCAAAACTGGACCTACGTTACAAAACAGAGCAAATCCTGGCACCCATTTCACAGCAACTCAATGCAACTCTTGACAATAAATCTCAATTGAGAACATATGGCGGGTTTTTTGCTTCTCGAATTGTGGATCCCTCAGTGGGATCTTGCATTATGCCAAGACAGGAACGCCTAAAAGTCCTCTAAACTTTGGGAAGATATAAACAAATTAAAGTCTTCCAAAGTTGCTTGATGTCTTGACAAGAATGTCTTGCCTTCTTCGAAAAGTGGATGGTGCTTCTTCTTCAACTTCATCCCAGACCTATGTTGCAAACCCAAGCAAATCCTGGCACCCATTTTACAGCAACCCAATGCAACTCTTGCTAATGTAAATAATGCTCTGAACAGAAAATGAATGACGTGTTCCTTGCTTCTTGAATTGTGGATCCCACAATGGGATCTCAGTGTATGCTAGACAGGAACACCTAAAAGTCCTCTATACTTTGGCAAGAACAAACCAAATTCAAGTCTTCCGAAGTTGTTTGACGTCTTGACGAGAGTGTCTTGCCTTCTTTGAGAAGGTGACGGTGTTTCTTCTTCAACATCATCTCAGAAGTTCTTTGCTTTCTCCGGCAAACAATCAATCCATTTCCAAGTTCGCAAGGAACAGGCACATCGGTGTCAAAGTCTGTGCAAGCAGTTTGGGCAAAGAAGTCTGGTCAGAGGGTGTTCGACCCACACTACCAAACAAATGTTGTATTCATACTGGGCTGAAGTGCATGCTGGGATTGACAGACTAGGCCAATACCTTCCAGTCTTTGTGAAACAAAGATCCCTTGCAAACCCCTACTACACAGTGAATTTTGTCTATGATTTGCACAAACAATAAAAGCCAGACATTTCTGCATTGATTAGAGTCCTAGTCCTCCTTTTTGGGAGAGATTTATGAGTTAGGAATGCCGTGTGACTACAACAATGTCAGCTGTTTCCTTGGATGGACACTGGGCAGCAGTGGCTTCTGATAATATATCCGCTCTATGGAGGTGGATGCATGTCAAAATGACAATTTCAAACGTGGCTTTTCCCCAATGTCTTGTTGCAGAACGATTGCTTTAGTTATCCTGCAGAGAAGAATTATTGTGAGAACGTACTGTGCAAGAGTCGGAGGGGAGGGACGATGTTGCACAGCCATTCAGATGTCCAATTTTGGGATAAGAAATTAGAGGGTACGGCTGGGGCAGACTTACTCTTGGAGTCTGGCTTTGCAGACATATGGTAGTAATCCAGAACCTGGCTTTGAACTTGCAGCTTTTTTAAATGAACAGGCTGCTCGGGCAGCTGCAGAATGAGACTCAACAGAGAAGCAGATTCAGACAATGAATCTAAGGGTTCTCCTCTGCAACTTCAGCGTCTTTTTTAAACACGAACAGTGGGCTTGAATATTCTGCATTAGCATAAAAAGTGCAAACGTAACAGAGTTTGAGTGCAGACGTGTGACAGAGGCAGAATGAGTGTGTGCAATGGGATGAAGTGAAGGAGTGAGTTTTCCCATGCCTCAATGGTGTTGACAGATGGAGAGCAGTTTGACTCTCTGGTTGCAAAAGTAGTGGAAAATATATTTAACCTATATTTAGATGGAACCACCACATCATATGCTATATTAACCTCTTAAATACTAGAAACGCTTATGTAATATTTCAAAACTTACAACAACAAACTGAACTAATTAACTGAAGATAATTAATTGACTCAATTTCAAATATTACAATTAAAAAATGTGGGGATGTTAAGATTTTTAAAAAGAAGTCTCTTATGATTACCAAGGCTACATTTATTTGATCAAAAACAAAGTAAAGAGAGTAATATTTAAAATAACATTTTGTTTTAATATTTTAATTTATCTAATATTTTGATTTGGTGTTCAAGAAGCAATTTTTATTATCAATGTCAAAAAAAAATTTTATCACTGTAATGCATTTTTTCAGGATGTGAACTATAAATCTTTTGCGACATAATGAACATCTTACAAAAGTATGCATTTCTAAAAACAAAAACAAAACATGTTTATAGATAGTTTCCATTCATAATGTTTAAGGCAAATAATTGTAAAATAAAATAAATGTATGGGTCATTATATATACACACACATACATATACACACACACACACACACATATATATATATATATATATATATATATATATATATATATATATATATATATATAAGCATTCATGTCCAGAATATACAAAAAAGCAATAAAAAAAAATTGTTGGAAAAGCCACTGTGGCTCCTAAATTGTTACTGTAAGAGAACAGGGGTATTTAGGACATAATGAAAAGCTAGATGGTCTTGCTCTGTACAAAAGCAGATATTACAGAGCTCATCCTTGGCAGAGACGTGGTCATTAACACGAGGCTGAGATCCGCCTAAATGGACTTAGCTGGGTGGGGGAAGCTCTTCAGCAGTCGTCCACATGGGACAAAGTGATGACATAAACTCAGGCTGAAGGGCCCTTTTAATCTACCGTAATCGTCACACGGAGAGAGGGGTGACCAGCGTTTCATTCCTCTAATGAGCAGAGCATGATCGCTGCTAGTACCTGTACATCAGAAGCTAAAGAAGTTACTATAGATCTAGTCAATAGAAATCTAACATAAAAAACAAAGTTCAGTTTGCTGTGTGTACAGTACAGTAAACATTAATGCTTTGTTGTTGTTATGTTGTTTGTCAGCTATAAAAATCCTGCTGAAAGATGATTCAACTTGTTTGCTAGTCTTTCAGCCCAACCAAGCTGGTGTTTAGCTGAAAAACACACTAAACCACTCTAAAGCCAATGGAAAGACTAGCCAGGCTGGGATATCAACAAACACCTGGGGCCTGTTTCATGAAACAAGTTCACCAAATAAGCCAGGCTTATTTCAGTTAGTCTGAAATTATTTTGAACCACATCAACTGTTAATAATTCAGACTAACTGAAATAAGCCTGGTTTATTTGGTAATCTTGTTTTATGAAACTGGCCCCAGCTTAGGATGGTTTAAGATTTTCAGATGCAACGGAAAAAAAACTGGATAAATACAAGCATGAAACTTGTAAATAAAATAATCTGATATATATGTACAAATTAATAACATATAGGCTAGTTTGATATACGAATGAACTGGGTGTTCGTCAACGTTTGCATGTGGTTATTAAACATTATTAAAGACCAGATAACTTTGAGTGAAAATCAGTGGAAGAATGGATGTTCATAACATTTTGTACGAACTTGCCAGAATGTTTGCCAAAATTCTGAGATCTTTCACTCTTAGTCGGGGAAGCTTAGTGTTATTAAAATAAGCTATATTACTTGGCAGAATAACTGTATATTACGAATAATGAAATACTGAAAATTGCAACCATTTTAAAAGAGCAACTGAGGCCATTTTGTGTCACACCAACAACACACTTTTAGTGGTCAAATAAATGTCTGCTTGCATTGCTCTAAAATAATAGTCAAAAAATATATTCCTTATTTTGAATTATAAAATTTTTATTTTTTTATTTTAACCAAATCTTCCGCAGAGAAGCATCTGCAGTATACCATAGTGAACATCTTCATTACTCCTCACAGCTGGGACCTGAAATTTTTCTCTCAGGCTCCAACAGCAGTGCACCATCAGCCAAACAAACCGACCAGCTCCAACTGCAAGTTCACAGCTAAATGACTGCTAATCTCAGTCATTCAACAAGTCTAATAGCTGTACAACCACTTAAACCAAGGGCAGGACCTGGAGGAAGTACAATATGCTAATAGCACTGTCTTAAGCCTTTCTTGTGTGTGATAAAAGCAAGCTGAAAGCGTGACAGAGTGAGGGATGATGGGAAAGCCGTAGGGCTAGGAGGGCTGTTGAACGGTGGAGGGAACGGCTGACAGCTGCGAGAGCTTGTTCATGAGCATTACATCATCTCAGGACTTGAAAAGCTGATAGCAATAACCCTGCGGTTTGTTTTTGTGTGTATGTGGGGGTTGCATTTGGGTTCTGGAGTCAGACTTACAATACAGTCTTTCGATTACATCATTGTGACTTACCAACAATATTTCATTGTTGTAACTAATTAAATGTAAGGTGTCTTGTGACTAAACACTAAGCACTTGTCAAATGAATTGGTCAATTTATTCGAAAAGAAAATGGGGTCAATGTTAGCGGGCAAGTTAAATGTAATTTTTAATGGTTTTAATCACTTGTAGTAGGATTCGTTAGATTTTTACATTTTGCCCATGCAAAACTCATAGGATATTGTTATGCAGTTCGTTACTGAACCCAAGACAACAAAAAAAAATCCCATATATACTGGTTATTGATTGATTTTCTGGTTTCTACAAACAGCTTCATCCCTCTTTCACTGTATGTCTATGGGATTAGTTTTGTCACGGTACCAAAATTTCAGTATTCGGTATCAATACCAGTGAAAATCCACGGTTTTCTGTACCAATTTCGATACCAAAGCAAAACACAAAAAGATGCTAATTAAAAATAAAATGTATCACTAAAACTAAAACCAATGCCATCTTTATACTTATTTACAATTGTGTTTAAAGTTTTTCTACAAGTAATATTATTATGAAAAACAGTAAACATATTGTGTGATTTATTTCTTTAAAAAAAGAATAAAAAAAGATTTATTAATTGTTTCAGCAGTAGTAGCAGTATCACATACATTCTACTAAATAGTAGTAATATTTCTAGCACAATGCCTTTATGTAAAAATGAACTTTTATTTTGACAGGTTGACGTGAATACCTTTAAATTGACTGGTTTTACTCAAATGAAACAGTAAAATGCTTGTGAAGTGACTCAGAATAGTTCTGGTGATGTCTATGTATTTATGTCCTCATTGAGACGGCAGATGCTGAAAGGGTCATGCGCTTCAGTCTATGTAGTAAACAAACCCGCACGTCTCTGCCATTCATTCAGATGTGCAGAACATGCAGGATTCATATTTCAACCAACTTTTGCAGCTTAACATTTACAGATACTGGTCCATAGAGATTTGATTTATTAACTTTGTGAACATAAAGTGAACTTACTAACTTTGACAAATTTCGTGACTGTCCATATTAAAATGTAAGTTTCATTTTCATGACTGGATTTTGAGATTTCGTCCGTGTTTTCTGCTTCGTGGAAATCATAGCGCTGTATGCATCAGGAACCGGGTTGACCGGGCACTCGCTACCAGCGATACTTAAAGAAACCTGGTACCGTGACTTTTCAATTTCTTTAGTACCGACTTGGTACCAAAGTACCGGATCTTTTCACAACACTATATGGGATGTTTTTACTCATTTTATTGTGCATCTACCAAAATTTTTGTTCACTTATTTAAGCGAAAGTTGCATGTATAAATGGCACCCATGCTTAAAAATAAAGTCTCTTTTTTGGCATCGATGGTTCCATGAAGAAATGTTAACATCCAAGGAACCTTTCCTTTGCACAAGTGAAAAAAATGTTCTTCAGAATATTAAAATGTTCCTCACACTAAAAAAAAAAAAGAAAAATGGTTTGGGGAAGCAAAAACAGTTCTTCTATTGCATCGCTATAAAAATCAACTGAAAGTTTTATTCAAAAAAGTCAAACAAAGGCCACAATTTAGCAAAAACCTCTTGAATTTTTTTTCTTCTTTAGAAAACCTGATTACCACTGCACAAGCCAAATTTAGCTAAGCGAAACACAAACTGATAAATAAATACCCTTCACACTTCAGATAATAAGATTAGTCTTTAAGCAGAAGGATCGGCTAGTGTTTAAGGCAAAGAGTTAGCAGATGCAAAAGGAACCAACTTAAAACAAGTGATGCAATGACATTTTTTCAGGAAGCATATCAAGCTAAGAGCTTTAAAGGTCAGTCAGTTGACATCATGCACCCAAAATTAGGGGGAAAAACACACGCTAGGTAGAACTGTTAAGATAAAATGATTAATCAAACTTGAGTGAGCCAGAAGCTCCTCTCAGACAAGTCTTAAACAGCAGATGCTCTGAGATTAAAACCATGTATTTCAGGGAGGCTTCAGTGGTCTGGTGCACTAAGG
Source organism: Carassius auratus (assembly GCF_003368295.1). Classification (NCBI taxonomy): domain Eukaryota; kingdom Metazoa; phylum Chordata; class Actinopteri; order Cypriniformes; family Cyprinidae; genus Carassius; species Carassius auratus. Next base: position 8,454,105 of record NC_039265.1, on the reverse strand, counting down.
GGAACTTGCAGCCCCCGCTGAGCTAAGAAGCCTCTGGTGTACACCACACATTAGTTTGGGGTTTCTATAAATAACCATTCTTATCGTGATTGCAGAGGTCAATATAATCGAGCAGGAAAATGTTTGGCAACATCGAGATGCGTCTGTGCATGTCAGTCTGTGAAAGTAGTAGTATTGAATAGCTAAAGCATTCAGAATTGGATTTGAATCTGGTTTTAAAAGTAAAAAATTATAAAATAAAAAAACATTTGTGGACTTTTCAATAAGCTTGTATTTATTGATGCACGGAATATACCAATTATTTCAGTCAAGTTGAATGAATTTCAATGAATTAATCAATCATGCACCTTTCCATCTGAAATGTAAAATGCATGTAAATATATTGTGATTTATGAATTCAATACAGAACAGGCCACTACTGGTCTCATTCTCAATTAATTAAAAATCCCTAATATGCAAATGATTTCAAATGAATCATAATTAACTCAACTGCCAATTAAAACAATGAGTTGAGAGATCTGATGTTACTCATTTCTATGCCTACAAATACACCACACAAAAAGACACACTGCATTAAACAATGTTATTAGATGTTCGTTTAACATTTCCACAGGTCCAAAGTATTATCAGAACACACTTATGCTCCAAACGCCTGTATATAAAGTCATCTTTTTAATGCCAAACCACAGCTATTATTTTGTTTATGGGATCTGAAGCATCAGCGTCAATCATTTAATCAAGCAATGTTATGTAATTTGTCAAGACACACATTTAGTCATTCATCTTTCATGCATTATTGATATTAAAATGATCAATTAATTAAAAATTCATAAGAGTAAGAGGAGAAAGGACACTTACTGAGACGTAGCCGGATGCCAAGCCAGCCTCTGGGAGGTGATTTGAGAAGAACTGGATGCATAATCCACTTGTTGGGTACCATGCTGTCTGCTTTACTCTGAATCCTCTGTGCTGAGGTAGAGATCCTCACTATAATAGCACACGGAGGGGTCACCAGCGGTCAGATACCACTCCTGGCAGGATGATTGGAGAATGAACATTTTACTGCCAGAGACAGATCCCAGAAGGTACACAAGCCTCAAATCTGAATATGCATCAAATTGCCGATATTAAAACCAGAGTATCTCTTTAAATGGACTGGTTTAATTTGAAAATATACACAAAAACCCATTGACTGTTCAACCATTATATATAAATTAAAATAACAATAATAATAACAAATAGGCCTATATAATGTGTAGGACGCTATATTTTCTCTGTATCTATTAGGTTATTTAGAAGGGCATTAAAACATGTAAAACATATTCAATTTGTAAATTAAAAATAATGTTGATATTTTTGTCTGGTTTAAAGTAAAAAATGCCAACATGGTTAAACAATTTTTAAAAAAAAAACTTAAAAAAAACTATTTAAAAAATATACTAAAACGAATGTTGACAAAAGTAGTTTGCCATAATCTTCTTTTTTAAAATAAACAATTTAGCAATTATGTTTTCAAATATTATTTGGAAAATATTTTAACTTGTTTGAAAACAATGATTAAGTTGTCAAGAACACATATTTCAAAGATGTCATTAAAGTATTTTAGTGTTTTTTTTTTTTAATCAGAACATCACACCACTTTACATTTTAGTCTAAGAAATGACTAACATTTGTTTAGACCGTGCAAAAAATGTAACCAACATAAATTACATTTCTAAGAACTAGCCACGTTTTAAACTAGGTTCTATAAATTATATAAAATATCCACTTTTTTGCACGTATCAAATGCAGAGCCCGTTTGGACATTTCAAACAGGCCTGGTTTGGCTACATCTCCTTTGATTTCGCATTATTGTGTAGCAGCACTATCATTTCAATGGCTTGGTAAGCGTGCGCGGTGTTTGCATCTCAGCTATTAATACACGGACTACAACATGACCAACACAACAATTATATCCAGTGACCGCATTCGACTCTTTGATCTATTAATGTATATCGAAACTCAGTCTAACCTGTTGCATCGTAAAGCTTCATCATCGACCCGCAGAGCCAAAATAAGCTCGTCCATTCACCAGCAGCAGGACTTTAAATTCACTTCAAACTCGCTTTCATCTCCTCAGAAAGGTGTTGAATCCACTGCACAGACGCTGTCTTCTATAAAGCCATGCTTTGTGGGATAGTACTGGCGATTAGCAGCGTGAAAGTTTCTCGCTTGCTTTGTCTGGGCTGTTCCCTCTGCTCTGCTTTGGCGTGAAAAGCGTTTTCCATTCATTCAAATCACCTTTAGTCAAGAGATCCCGCTGCACTACATGCGTTCAGCCGCTAGAGGCGCCAAAGAGAGACTAGTGTACAGAGTTTATTTGACCGTACCTCCTCATACTTATTCTATTTTTACGCACTTTTTTGTTTCTTCATTTAATATTTTATATTTATGTTAAACACATAAATTTGTTATTATGACATGTTTAAAAAATGTCCAAGTTCCACAAAAATGGCTTTAGCTGTAGTAGTTCAGAAGTTCAACTGCAGGCTTTTCTGAATCCTTGTGAATATTTGGCTCCACCTGCTGGTCATTATGTGCATTTAATATGAACTCCTTTTTGAAAATCGTTTATGTTTCAGTTTCAACGCAGGAATATTTTCAGAGTCGCTTCAACGCGAAACAGGAAACTCATGAATATTCATGTATGCTCCGCCCAGCGTCACCGAAAATTTCAGAAACCAAATATTTCAGAACACCGGCTGCCATATCACCCTGGAGCCCAAGACCGGTTGCCCACTGAAGGCTTGTCAGTACCTGGATGGAGACCTCCTGGGAAAATTAGGTTGCTGCTGGAAGAGGTGCTAGTGAGGCCAGCAGGGGGTGCTCTACCTGTGGTCTGTGTGGGTCCTAGCGCCCCAGTGTAATGATGGGGACATTATACTGTCAACAACTGTTCTGGCGCACTATGGCTGCCGTCGCATCATCCAGGTGGAGCTGCACACTGGTGGTGGATGAGGAGATACCCCCTGACTATGTAAAGCGCTTTGAGTGCCTAGAAAAGTGCTATATAAATGTAAGGAATGATTATTATTATTATCTTACTGAGCAGAATATTCTCACAGATATATTGCTGATATGTTTTTCAGTTTATATTCCATATATCAGTGGACTTGACAAAGTTGTTTATTATAGAGTTTGTAATATGCTGAGTTATTGGTTATTTTTAACAATGAATATTTATATCTGTTATTTTTTTCCCAGAAACTATCAAATACACTAATATGTGTGTTAGGTCAAATCTTGTGCAATAAACCGTCTAAATTAATATGATGACTCCGACTCCTTGACAAGAGTTCTGCAGCAATAACTATTAACCAGCATTCAGTTAGGGAAAATCCCAACAATGAATATATGAAAGATTTTGTTCACTTATTTGCACTGTTGCTGATTTAACTCATTTAATACTGTACTTTTAAAGTTAAACTGTAAAATAAAAGTTTTGTGTCAATCTGCAGCTTTTTAGTGCACATTGTTTAGTACTGTCAGATAGACTAACAGAGATCTTTAATTGTTTTCAGTTCACTTTAAGGAGTTGTGAATAGAAACAGAGAAGGGATGCATGGTTCATATTGTAGAAGATTATATTTAGATTTTTAATTCTGCCTATAAATATAATAAAATGAGTGCAGTTAAATAATTCATACTATTTTCTACACACACACACACACAAAAGTTTGCCTTGTGACTTGCCTCATTTAGCCACTGGGGGCAGACGTTATGCGTTGGTTGATACCTGATCGGTTGCCTTTGAAAGGGAACTGCACGCTGTGTCCTTTAGAAGGCACTATGGGAACGCTGTCAGCGTGACCGGTGTCTGAAGCATGAATGAAATAGCGACAATGAACTTGACATTGGCAGGCCGAAGCCTATGATGTGAAAGTGAAAGTCTTGACATTTGCCTAATATGGTCAACCATAATCGGAATTGTTGCTCTGCACTTAACCCATCCAAGTGCACACACAAAGCAGTAAGAAGTGAACACACAACGATCACAAAACGAACATGATAAAAGTGGCCGTTTGTTTGCATGCTTTGTTAAGTATTTAAATCTAAAAGCATCAATGTTTTACTATAAATCAGTGATATCATTATGAATTTATTATCAATTTATTATCAAATTAGTCACACAGAAATAAAATGTCCAGTCTGTTTCTGTTTATTTGAAGTCACAATAGCCTATATACATAACATTTAGAAAGAATGATAATTTCTATATTTTTATAAAAGCTCCCGACAAAAACCATTAGTATTATATTTTGATGACATATACACAGAGCTAAACTCTCAAGACGAGACTTATGACAGATAAAATATGTTACTAAATAAATACACGAATGTGATAGAGAATAAGAAGCTGACATCTGATTTTTCCTAAAATTAATGCCTAGCATGCATAGTGTTTTGCATCGCTTATAAATATTTCTGCCTTGTATGCTGATTATAAGCCACATCGAATCAAGTTATTTCAATCACTCACTGCTGACTGAAAGTGAGTTTTTAGCTCAACTTATTTTAAAAAGTCTTTAATGCTGGTGTAAGCTGTTTTACTTTTATGAAATAATCTGCAGCACTGGCGCTCTCCAGACAAGGAGAAACTCTGCCTTTTTTCATAACCATTCCTTTAACCCCAGCTGGCCCGCTTTAGCCCAAGGTTTTCGTCGGGCCAAAAAACCCGAGCCATTGGCCCCCGAGGAAGCACTGACGAGGCACGATCAAGCCCCACAAGTGACAATGGAAACGCGATTGGCACTGGCACGCACTAGCATGCCCGGTTTTGGCCCGACAGTGGAAACACGGCTAATGTTAGGTTTTCTCTCATTTTAGAGAATCATCCTGATGGAGCCTCTGCTGCATAGAGCTCTGCTTAGACAGTACTATTGGTAAAGTAAGCTCCTTTTTGTGAGCCTCACTAACTGTCTTTCGCGCTGAGTGTTGTCAGGCATCCTCTTGTTTTAGAGAATCATTATGCTGAGGCCTCCACTCTTAAGAGCTTCTCTAAGAGGGTTGAGTGCTAGGCTTCCTCTCATTTAAGAGTCATGGCTGATTGCTGAAGCCTTCACTCTCATAGCTCCGTCATGGGTGGTGACATGAGTTTGCAGGCTCTTTTTTTGAGCCTCGTTAACTGCCTCTGGCCTATGTAGCCATGGTTCACTGAGAATAGGGAATGAGACGCTGCGTCTCTGTGCCATGCTTTGGCATCATGCTGTGTCTCCTCAGACCAAAAAGAGGATGATGTGTTATACAGGTGCCATTTTATATCCGCAGTCGCTCATTTGTTTACGTCATAGGCTTCCGCCTGCCAATGTCAAGTTCATTGTCATTATTTCATTCATGTTTTAGACACTGGTCACGCTGACAGCGTTCCGATAGCGCCCTCTAGAGGAAGCAGAGTCTCGTGACCTATTCTCAGGGAACCATGGTTACATGTGTAACCTGAGACATTATACAAAAAAATGCATGACAGGAGAATGTGGAAGAACAAGCTTCATGATCTCCTCGCCCTGTCCTTATGTATTGAGGTGTGACTGTAAAAATGTGACTTTAAAAGCCTTATGAATTTATCTTGGTCCGTGCCACTTTTTCTTCACAGTTGGAAGTGTCTAAAATAATGCAATGAAATCAGGAACATTTTTTGTTTTATTTTTTATTTTGCCTGTTGCAACAGAGGCTGGATTCTGGGATATTTTTGATATGTTTAATAAGGACGATGATTTGCTTTCTTTTAATTCAAAAGGTAAGCAAACAATTTATCATTTTCCATTACAAACATATTGCTTTTTTTGTTTTTACTGTGGACATAATAAAAACTTTTAACTCTTTTAATAATACAGTATATGAATATGTGTTGCTAACGAGAGTCAAACATGTTGTCAGATTTGGAGAACGATTTAAGGAAGTCTCTATTTGGGCAACATATTGCTGTGGATACAGTTCTGAAGGCTGTATCTTGGTTTATGAGAGAAACAGATCCACCCAAGGCGCTGGTCCTCTCTATCCATGGGCAGACAGGAGTGGGAAAAAATTACATCACCAAGATCATTGCAAGGAACATTTATAAATTGGGACTAAAGAGCAATCATGTTCACACTTTTATATCCGGTTATCACTTTCCACATGAAGAGATGGCAGAGATGTATGAAGTAAGTCATAGATGTATATGCTTTGATTGCTTTAATATTGTCTTTGACATTAATAGTAATATGTTAGGTAAAATAGGCTCTTTAAAGTAAGTGAATGTGGAGTGGAAAATGTTTGTAAATGCATAATATTTCATAAATTCATTCTCTAGCTTCAACTCAGGCAGTGGATTCATGGAAATGTATCAAATTTTCCCCGCTCCATGTTCATCTTTGATGAAATGCATCCACGGCTGATAGACACTATAAAACCTTTTCTAGACTACACTGACAATATAGATGGAGTGTCATTCAACAAAGCAATCTTCATTTTTCTCAGGTGATGCACTAATCTGTTGAATTTGTTCAAAAATGTTAAATGTTGAATGTTGAAGGGCTATGGTTGAAAATTGCTGTGCAGTGTGTGTGTGTGTGTGTGTGTGTGTGTGTGTGTGTATATATATATATATATATATATATATATATATATATATATAAATTTTTGTAACTTGAATGTGCAAGGCTTCTGGTTATTTTACCAAAAAAAAATGATGCTGCTTTATTTTGCAAGCAGGTAAATGATGTGATATTATTTTATCATCACAATCATAAAAACACTAGTTTGTAGTGTAAATAGTTTTAGCATTTATTGCACTTTGCTATTCCTTTAGTTAATTACATAGGTTAATTGTCACAGGGTGGCTGTGTTAATAAAGCACACAGCAAGGAATATCACAATTGTCTTTAACTCAATGACAAGGAACACAATCAGGAGTTTAGAGGCAAAACAAGACCAGACAGTGGAACTAAGAAAACTCAGAACATATATACGGATATCGTGTCCAAATACTCACACTTGAGGTTTGCATTATTGTGTGTTTTTGGGCTTTATTTGACAACCACAGAACTTCCTGAAGAGATGACACCTGTTGCATTTTCTCTAGAGGTGGTAGTGTGCACTGCAGAATCTCTCGATCTGTGGGTACCTGCTTCGGTTCCTAGGGTGGTGGTAGCATCTAGCACTGAACTCTCTCGGTCTCCTGATGGAATTACAGTTGAACCTACGGAAGAGGCGACGATTGCTCCAAAACTTCCAGAGGTGTCAGTGATCTTCAAAAATTCACTCCCTGCCTGTCCTGTCACTGCTATGGAAGCCATTCATGAACCCTTAGTCTGTCCTGTCATGGTCCACGAAATCAGCATTGAACTCTCTCGGTCTCCTGCCGTGACTACTGTATCTGCTCTGATCTGGTTGTCTTCAGTTCCACCTGTGCTTCTGGCTTTTTCCTGGTTTCCTGCTCTGCTCTTCCTCATGGACATTGCCCTCTGTCCTGCCCCAGTTCTGCCTCCACTCCACCGCCCTCTTGAATCCTGTACTGTGGGGAGCATCTGGAAGCAGCTCTTTGGGCAGGGGCTCTGTAATGAACCTGGTTTGTAGTCTTCTGTCCGATTGCCACAAGAATTTGCCTGTGGTTTACATTGACTCTTGCACCATACAGACGGTCACTGATCACCCTGGACTACAGTTTCCTCAATGCAGCTCACTGATTACATGCACATCTGAGACCAATGAGACCAATTCACATGCTCTACAAAAGGCTCACTCTCTTGCTCATCTGGGCCGAGTGTTGTTAGCGTTTAGTGCTTGAGAGCCTTTTACCTTTCTGAGTTTAATTCGGCTTCTTGGCTTTAGTTCTATCATTCTATTTCCTACCTTAGTTCCTAGTCTTAGTTCTAATATTATAGTTATTTCTTGTCTTAGCTTTAGTTATATACTAGTTTCTTCCCATGCTTCGACCTTCTGCCTGTCTTAGTTTTACCTCTCTAGTCTTGCCCCTGTTGGAGATTGTCTACCCCTTGCCTGATAATTGCCTGGATAAAGATGACCCCATTGGACTACCCTATGGGATATTGTTCACAGATTGCAGATCCACGCCCGCCTGCATCACTCTTTGTCTTGTATCCTCTGTTTCTGTTTGCCGGTGTGTGATCTAAAGCCGCGTTTCCATCGCAGGAACTTTACCCAGGAACTAGGGACTTTGGCCTGGTACTCGGTGTGATTCCACCACAGGAACCAGGAACTAAATAAAGTTCCAGTTAAAAAAATATACCCCTCAGAAAGTCCCTGCTGGCGAGGTAGTACTTTTTCAAAGTCCCAGAACTTTTGGGGGCGGGACTTGCGCGCTAAACATGCTGATTGGTTGAGTTCACGCAGCATTGTGATTTCAACCACCATTTATTCAGATCCTTTTCAAAATATTACTGTCATTGTGACATGAAATGTCATTTTAAAAATATTTGTTTAAAACTCAAATCTGTGGTTTATTTATAAAGACCGCGCCTATTTAAAGATGTGTTTCGCCGATTTCAGAGATGGTCAGCTCCACACGATCAGCAGGAGCTCAATGCTTCTGTATCCACCAAGAGCAGTCTAACCTCGGCTAGACCTTCTGACATTTGCCGCTGGCTCTGATGTCTCTTTAGTGGTTAAACATAAAATATAATTCATTTTGGGTAAATGATAGGCAATCTTTGTTCCGTATTCAATTTATCTATATGTTAAAATAAAAAAGGCATTTGATATAATATTTAGCTTAATTTGTAATGGCTGTATATATACGCTGTATATATACACATTTCCCTTAACCAAGTTAATTTCTGCGTCTATTATGTTTAAATGAGAAACGAAAGGAGGCGGTGGTATTTGATATCCTATTTTGTTTTATTGTAAATATACAGAGAGGAGAATAGCAGTAGCCGAGCTGACTGATGTTATCAAATAAGCTGCTGTTTGCAGAATTACCGGATTTGCATCGTCGCGGACATCACACTCCCGAGTCGAATGTGCAAAGTCAGAACTATCGAGGATGCAAGTACAAAATCAACAAAAAATCAAGTACAAAAGTACAAAATCAAAAATCAGTATTAAGAAACTTGCACAGACCTACGTCACCAGACTATTTAACTAATCTTCCTGGTACTTTAGACCGCGCACGTCCTGATTTTGCCAAGTCCGATGTGTTCCTAGGTCAACATATTTTGTTGACCCTGGAACAACATTTTACTCCAAAAATATATTCTTAACCATATCCCTACTCCTAAACCTAACCTTAACCATGAGTAATCCCTAAAATCAGAGGAAATGATAGATGAATGACACTGATGTACAAGCACCAAACACTGATTTTAAGGATAAACTTCACAAAATCTATAAACTGGTTCTTCAAATCTGATTGGTTAATCACAATGTTGTTCCAGGGTCAACAACGATGTTGTCCCAGGAACATGTCTCACTTGGTAAAATCAGGTTAGGCTTAGACCGCGGTAGAAACACAGAAAGCAACGGGTCGGGTGGGAGTTCCCAGGGAGTTCCTGGGAAAAAGATTCCTGGTACAATTTTTCTGGGTAATTTCGGTGGAAATGCAGCATTAGCCTCTCTTACCATGTGGTCTAAAAGCGTTGCATTTGGATCCGCACATTTTCTGTTCTGTTGGCTCTGTAAGTTAGTCCCTATAACATGACAATTTAAGTTGTGGTGCTTCTAATTAAGTGATTTGAAAAAGCATTTGCAAATGTACAAAATAAAGATCACCACTACTCATGTTTGCACCAATAAAATGTAAAATATTTTTCTACCAAATAATCTGTAATCTCTAATTATTATATTAATATTGAACTGGCATTGGAAAGGTTTCCATGATCTCTGCAAAAAGTTACACAATTTATTTCCAGAACATGATGGGATACACTTGGTCTCGATAGCGCTCTGGAGTAGGCCTATTCAAAACAGTGTGGATTTAAGGGCACTGCGCTTTGCTGTTTTTAAGATCTGGACAGTCTTGTGCACACATGCTCTCAAGTGGCCAAGACCTCAAATGTGGGTATTTAGACATAGCAAGAGAAACTGAATCAGTACAGGTAAAAACTAATCACTTGACTAATGAGAAACTAGGGCAACTAACTAGACGAGGGAAAACCGGAACCAAGGAAGTACAAGGAAAACCAATAATAGTCCTGAGACTAATGAAATGGAAGTCGCACACATTCACAAAAAAAAACAAAAAAAAAAAAACATTTTACTTCATGCAAAATAAGGTGGATAATACCTACTGTTTTCTGTTATAGATTTACAATGTTAAACTCATCAGTAAACAGTGTCATACATTAAATAAATGGCCTATGGATTTTTTGCATTTTTAAGTACACTTTTAATGTATTTTTTTATATGCAAGTCCAAAAAGATATTATTTGTAATTAATATGAATTGTTGTTTGTTAATTACACTGAAAATGGAAGTTCAAGTTGTGCACATTGTTTTGTGTGATACAGTTTTGTTTCCAGTATGCTGTAGAATGCTATTTCTGAACATAGCCAGGGACATTTTTGGACATTTCTTAAAATATACTCAAGAAATTAGAAAAGGTGTTGCCTATGCATTGTAATTTAAATTCTGTCTTTTAATCTTTTTATCTACAGTCAATATATAATATAAATTAGTTAGTCCATGTTACTTGCTCTTGAAAGAGTGAGCCAGTGAATGATGAGCCATGTTATCTATAGTCATACAGGTGAGCATATCATCGGAAACGTCACTCTGGATTTCTGGAGAAGAGGCTGTAATCGGGAAGAAATACAAATCCAGAGTGAGGGAATGGAGACTCAAATCTTTGAATACCTCTTCAATGATAAGAACAGTATGTGTTACAAGTATTTGCACAGAGTAATGTGAAAAGAAGAGTGGAAATTGCACAGGAGCTGTCTTGTAAATAATATCTTTGCAAGCAATTTATGTAAATTCCATGAATCTACAGTACCATCTTCATCTGTTTATTTTGTGCATGTTACGGTTTCAGAGTATTTATTTGTTATTTTATTAATGATGGTCTCATTATTGTGTAAATCTACAGATGGATTTTGGCACTCCAGTCTAATAAATCAGCATCTAATTGATCATTACATTCCTTTCTTGCCTCTGGAGCTGAAGCATGTACATCAGTGTGTCATGGCCAGAGGTGGGTAGTAACGAGTTACATTTACTTCGTTACATTTACTTGAGTAATTTTTCGGGGTAACGAATACTTTTCGGAGTATATTTAAAGATGGGTACTTTATACTCTTACTTGAGTACATTTTTTGGGAAAAATCTGTACTTTTACTTCGTTACTGTGGGCGACGCCCCTCTCGTTACTTTATCTTAATGCAATAAAAGCTTCAGTCTATTCCAAACGCGCCGTCTACTTTTCTCTCGACAATGAGCGATGCCCATTCGCGAATGATTCATTCTTTTGAGTCAACTCTGTTCAAAGGCTTGATCAAACCAGTCGGCAAACGAGTGAACTGGTTCATGAATCAGTTTGATTGAGTCGTTCAGTTCCATGCTGCACGCGCTGAGCTCTGAAGCGGTTCACTCAGAGTTGTAACGTTTAAGAATATTAGCAGCGTTGAAAACGGGGCTATGGAACTGCACTGAATTGAAAGCTAATCTGCAAAGGCTATTCTTTGCTTGCGATGGAGATCCTTATTAGATGAACGCGCGTGCTGTCTACTGTTTAACAGGTAATAACTTGGGCTACATTCGATTACAGTACACGATACCACTGTGACATTAGTTTGTTGTACGTGTGTGGCTTATAACAGGTTGAATGCAGCTTCCAAAAGACAAAGAATAGCCGATTAAGATTTTATTAATTTTAATACAATCACACCAGTGCGAGTACGTTCAGCAAGTCATATCATCAGCTGCTAAATTCAGATCTGTGATCGCTTGCTGGCGCTGAGCCAGAGACAGAGGCGTTTTTACAGCGCTGCGCATTAACCAATCACACACGGTTCTGTTGAGCTTTTGAATGCAATCAGGCCAATCAGAGGTGTTCGATGAGTCATCGCTGAAATGCCGGTGCTTCCTTCACTCGCTCACTTAGAATACCTCTTTCTGCCGAATTCTCTCATCAGAAACAACAAAGTGCAGATGTGTGTACGAATCTATAATTAAGATATTGATTTCACAGTGTTAACAGTTTCAGTGATTTTAATGGTAGTTTCTGAGAGTGAATGAAATCTAGACTGTCAGTGAAAATTATGTTTAATAATGTAAATGTTATTTGCTCTCTTTCTGAACAATGAAAGATTAGTAGCAATATTTATATCACATTAACTTTCAATGTTAAATTCACATTTAAAATAAAGTCAGTCGTATTAAAAATATGTTATGGCATGACACCTATATTTGTTACTTAAATAAACAGACAGGGTTTTATAATAAATTACATAAATTGGATTAAAGGCTGATGAAATATATACATTTATACACACACACATACATTACATACATTTTTTGTCTATATATCTATATAAAAAAAGGCTCCGTATATATGACCCAAAGTAACTAGTAACTAACTACTTGAGTAGATTTTTTATCCGATACTCTTTTACTCTTACTCAAGTAACTATTCAATGCTAGTACTTTTACTTTTACTTGAGTAAATATTTCTAGAATTACTTTTACTTTTACTTGAGTAAAGTTTTTGGGTACTCTACCCACCTCTGGTCATGGCTGAGATGGGCCATCTGAACATGACTCAAGACTATGATCTGGCATATAAAGTGGCCAAAGACATGCCTTTCTTTCCTGAAGAAGAGAAAGTATTTGCTGTTAAAGGCTGTAAGACTGTCAGACAAAAGATGGTACTCTATTTGAAATTACAGTAGTAAAAATAGCTGCACTGTTTATTTACTATATTGGTTGTTGATTTGGAATTTGATGAGAAAATTGAGTGGGACAAATCGCTCAATAATGAGAAAAAACAAACTGTCCATTATTAAAATATTGACCAATATTTGAAATTCTTGCATTGATCTGTTACACTCCATTACACAGTATGTGGTATACATCATACCTCAATACTGTGTATATGTGTTTAACAGGGATGTTTACAGGTACAAGAGTACTCTGACTTGACAGCAATGATTCATCATTTTTTAAAGTCACTGCAATCATTGGTTTCATGATCAATCATAGCTGTCAAGTCTGAGTACCTGATGATAACCTGACTTTATCTTCATCTTTCTTATTATTTTTTATTTTTGGTTATTGCAGCATTTTAGTTGGTACCTGAGCTCTGACTAGTTAGTGTTAGGAAAGCATGCCATCCAGACAAAATCAAAACCACCAGTACTTGAAATGAAAAACTGACATGAATGTATAATCCAGTGAATACAGCAGGTTAATGTCTGTACCCCCATCCTCCACTATGCCCTTTTTCATCCCCTATAGAAACTGCTACTGCTGGTTCAAAGAATTCCCGCCTTCACAGTCATTTTGATGAATGGAAAGTCCAGTACATTGTATAACAACAACAAAAAAGGACACTTTCATTAGTTTCTTAATTTTCATAGGTTAAGCACAGATATAATGATGCAAAATGACAAACAAAGATAATGGAAAGGTATTTTTTAAGCTGAAAAGCACTAAGAATAGAAACAAAATCAAAGCAAGTCAAAGAATTTTGGAAGTTCATCCATCCATCTATTTACTTTCCAAACCACTTATCCTCTCTAGGGTCATGGGGGCTGAAGCCTATCCCAGCATCTTGCATCCGATTAATGGTATTTAAGCAATATAAACACTAGGTAACAATGTTATACAGTCTGTAAAATTTTTTGGAAACATTACAATGTACAATTACAATGAAAAACACAAATAAAAATTTCTTCTCCTCATTAAGTCTACATTTATTACTTTTGTCTTCAGTGTCACATGATCCCTGAGAAATCTTTTTAATGTCGATTTGCTTTTAAAAGAATTGTACATTTCTTATTCTTAAAACGGCTGAAATCAGTTTTTGTTTTCTACCATTTTTTTTTTTTTTGTGTGTGTGGAAATGGCAGTGGTGTAAAGTACCTGAAAGTCATACTCAAGTTAAAGTACAGATATCTTACCAGAAAATTACTTTAGTAAAAGTTGAAGTCACCGTTTGGAATATTACTTGAGTAAAAGTATGTAATATAACTGAAGCTTTAACAAAGTAAATTAAAAGATTAAACAGCCTTTAAAAAAATAAAATGTTTTAACGGCCTTAAAAGTTTTGGATGATTAAATAGGTTGGATACTCTGTTGACTGTCTTAAAAAAAAAAAATATATATATATATATATATATATATATATATATATATATATATATATATATATATATATATATATATATATATATATATATATATATATATAGGATTTTGATGAGTTAATTTACTGTGATGAATATGAAATTTTGCCAGAAGTCATAATAGGTTAATAATAAAATATTCATTAATTTTGTCTTTTTGAATATTAAAGAAGCCAAACAGTAGTACATCCTTAAAAATGAGAGAGAAACCCTGTAGCACACTACGATTACGATTAGAGAATTCAATCCAAAATAGCTGTGTATGAGGACAATCCCAAACGATATGTATATCAATTTCATAAGGGTCACCACAAAAACAACAGCTTTTAACTATGTCTGCTTAAATCTTTTCAAAAACACTTTAGCTGCAAAATCTGTGTAACAATTTGAATGAGATTTCTCTAACCTTGTTAGTTATTATGTATTCTGAAGTCCATACGTTTTTCCAATCAATATGATCAACCACATTCCTCCAATAAGTCAACACATATGGAGCGTTACAAGCTCCTTTTGAAAAAATGATCTAATCTTATAGTTACATGATGAAGGATGTGACAAAAAGCATAGTTTTCCTACTGGAATTTCAAATGGGTCTAAAGAAAAAGATAAAGTGGATGATCTAATGAGTTCCTGAAAAGCATAACAGCTCCTTTATAAATTAGAGTCCATGAGAATGGAGAATTCTTTGGGAGTTACTGGAAAATTACATTTAAGAATTATTTGTGACTTAAAATAAGACCTTCCGAGTGAAATTACCCACCATAATCATACGTGTTCATTAATAAATACTCTTTATTGCCTTTGTTTCAACATTCAGTGTATAGAAAATAACCATCATGACAGAAATTCATACATTTATAAACTGTAAGCAGTAAAAAGCTGCAATTTGAGACTTGAAATGAAGTACATTAACTGTAAGAGTAAATAAAAATTATAATAATGATGATAATGATGATGGTAATAATAATGACTATGCACCCATTTAAAACCTGTTAAATGTCACCCCGTCCCGTATACGGGACGCCTATGTTGACTATATTACAATCAAATCTAATCTAATCTTGACAAACTATATATCGTTGGAAAGGTCTAAGACTCCCAAATATATATTTTACCAATATATTTTGTAAAAAATTATGTAGGAAAAGTAATAGATTAATATATGATACTTCCTCGTTGTCTTTTTCTCTATCACATTTTAGAAATCATCAGAAGTTATATATTACTTGAAAACATAAAATCTCAAAATTCATCCTTTAAAACCCATTTTAATATCAGACATTGCATTACCATGTAAATGGTACATCAAAATCATGTTACAAAATGTTTTCAGTCAAGAATTATAAAAATTTAGGTTTGTATCATGGACATTCAAGTCTATCTTAAATAACGTGAGTGACAGTTAACAGGAAGCTTGTAAATTAATTTCTCTATCCAATGCTATCACGTGACAAAAGAACGAAAGATAGGTTAAAGCCTTTTATACAGTCTTATTATTATTATTATTATTATTATTATTATTATTATTAGACAAACATTAAAACATTAAGGCAGTACACTAAAAATCATAGAGATAAAAATAAATAATAATAATAATAATAATAATAATAATAGTAATAATATACACAGCTTTGTTCCCAGGGTAACTCCAGTCCATGGTCAAAGCTTATGGGTCTTTCACGTGATTAAGGGACGACTCGAAAACCTGAAAGACTCATGAGATTATGGAAGCATATGGGTAGCATTATTCAATTTGGGATGTAATATGCAAAATGACAATGCAATATGTAAAATGGCAATGCATTTCTGTATTTACATTTACATTTTCCAATACATTTGTGCAACGTTTGGTGCAAAATGAAAATGAAAATGAAATTACATAAATTTCATTTGCCATTTACTACACCAGTTTTAAAATGTAAAATGAATATTAATTTTAAAGCTTTCTAAGTTGCAAAATTAAAATGAAAATGTATTACAGAAATGATTAGATATGTCTAACATGTTAAAGCAAAAACTGTGGCAAAATGATCATTTAAATGCAATTTTTTTAATTGCATTAACACTCACAGTCAAGACACTTACGATTGCATTTTCATTCGGTGTCCCGCAATGAATGTAGCAAAATTCAATGTGCACATTGAAAATGCATTCCGAGCCGATCACGTGTCCCCGCCCTCGCGCCACGTCAATCATTGTGTGAACAAGGCGGGGCTTACAGAAGGTCAGAGACTCAAGTCTCAAGAAGAGGATTCAATCAAGTGAGACAACATGGACAAGACAGTTGGTCCGTGTATGTTTTGATCATTTCGGTTTATGGCTTCAATATTTCATTCGGACTTGTGGGCGGAGCTGAAACGCTGCTTTCATCTGATTGGTCGAATCGGATCGGTTTTCATCTGACAGCCTTCAGCTGAAATGTCTGAAACTACACTCACTGTTAGCATAATATTTGAATCAGATGTAGCTGGGCACATAATTCGTGCTGCTGAGACCTGCAAATTATTTCTAGGTTTTAGTATTATATGAATATTGTCCCACTGATAAAAACAGTGCAAATAGTTCTGTCCCTTTGGATAACAGTAAAGTGGAAATAAATATAGTTAAATTTATGAAATAAAATTAAATAGGATTTTTTGGGAAGGTAAGTCTGGCCAGTTATACAAGCAACACTAGTCAGACGAGTCTAAAGATATGAGCTGAATTGGGTGAAACATTACAGTTCTAGTCTGTGTCAATTACTCTCATAATAAATAATAATAATAATGTTAACTGTATTTTTCGGTATAAGTTGCATCAGTCCAAAAATACGTCATGACGAGGAAAAAAACATATATAAGTCGCACTGGACTATATGTCACATTTATTCAAGACCAAGAGAAAACATTACCGTCTACAGCCGCGAGAGGGCGCTCTGGGGTAAGCTACAGGAGCACTGAGCAGCATAGAGCTAATTTTACTATTTTTATTTAGAAATGTAACTATATTCATTTTTACAATTATTTATTAATGTCACACACACACATACCTAGTGCATTATGACTTAAAAGATGAGAGTGGTAAATGTTACAGACATGGAACTGTTCAGTCTATTATTGATTTTAATTTCCACTTCACTGTTATCCAAAGGGACAGAACTATTTGCACTGTTTTTATCAGTGGGACAATATTCATATAATACTACAACCTAGAAATAATTTGCAGGTCTCAGCAGCACGAATTATGTGCCCAGCTACATCTGATTCAAATATTATGCTAATTAACAGTGAGCGTAGTTTCAGACATTTCAGTGCTTCACTCGCACTGACTCTTATTCTGCCTGAAAGAATGACAAGACCGAGCTGAAGGCTGTCAGATGAAAACCGATCCGATTCGACCAATCAGATGAAAGCAGCGTTTCAGCTCCGCCCACAAATCCGAATGAAATATTGAAGCCATAAACCGAAATGATCAAAACATACACGGACCAACTGTCTTGTCCATGTTGTCTCACTTGATTGAATCCTCTTCTTGAGACTTGAGTCTCTGACCTTCTGTAAGCCCCGCCTTGTTCACACAATGATTGACGTGGCGCGAGGGCGGGGACACGTGATCGGCTCGGAATGCATTTTCAATGTGCACATTGAATTTTGCTACATTCATTGCGGGACACCGAATGAAAATGCAATCGTAAGTGTCTTGACTGTGAGTGTTAATGCAATTAAGAAAAATAGCATTTAAATGATCATTTTGCCACAGTTTTTGCTTTAACATGTTAGACATATCTAATCATTTCTGTAATACATTTTCATTTTAATTTTGCAACTTAGAAAGCTTTAAAATTAATATTCATTTTACATTTTAAAACTGGTGTAGTAAATGGCAAATGAAAATTATGTAATTTAATTTTCATTTTCATTTTGCACCAAACGTTGCACAAATGTATTGGAAAATGTAAATGTAAATACAGAAATGCATTGCCATTTTACATATTGCATTGTCATTTTGCATATTACATCCCAAATTGAATAATGCTACCCATATGCTTCCATATGAGATGAACTAATCAATTCTCTTTCCGTTTCAAGAGTCAAGAATGCATTGACTAAAACAGGGGAACTAGATTAATTCAAGTAAAGAACCTACAGAATTTTGCGCATGCGCGACTGAACGAATCACTCCCCGAGATGACTCGTTCTTACCGAGTCACATTAAAGATTCATTCAAAATGAACGAATCGTTCAAGACCAACGCTACTTTTGCGTCATCGAAGGTTAACGCCCCTTTTTGGGGTTAAACGGATTCCCGATACAGAACTCTAATTTCTTGATAGCAAAAATGGCAGAAACATACACACTCTCTTTGACGGCCGAGGACCGTGAGAGGTATTTAAAGAAGCTACTGGATACAGTGTTTACAGAGGTTTCCCTTTGAAATTGTCGAAAATTGGATTAATAACCCCACGCAGTGGCCAAATACGTTACC
Source organism: Carassius auratus (assembly GCF_003368295.1). NCBI lineage: Eukaryota > Metazoa > Chordata > Actinopteri > Cypriniformes > Cyprinidae > Carassius > Carassius auratus. Next base: position 8,435,320 of record NC_039265.1, on the reverse strand, counting down.
ATTATCTCGTGGAATCACCAAGTAGCCTATTTTTGTCATTAACAAACTCACAGTATGATAAACTAGACGATGAGGCCATGTCAAAAGGAGTCGGTGGTTTACTTGGATCATATTTCACTTGATTTAAGCTATTGACAGTTTTGTTGTAGTTAGAAATACGAAGCTGCTAGTGGCTACGTGATTAACGTTAGCTCTGATTAGGCATGCTACCTTGGCTGTTAACTGATTTTAAGTTTGAAATATTCGCAGGCTAGGACAAAAATATATAAATATTATACAATATCTGTTTGTAATTGTGTCTAACAGGCCTGTATACATCAGAAACAATGAAAAACAAAAGGTCCCTGGAGCGGGTTCTGTATCAGGAATCCGTTTGTTTTCCCCAAAAAAGGGGCGTTACCCTTCAATGACGCAAAAGTAGCGTTGGTCTATCTGACGTCAGACGAAACGCACACGCTCCCTTACCGTTTATTTTATTTTTTAAATTAGCAGAATTGTTTTTTAAAAAGTCGTTTATTTTTATTTTTTCATTATTGGGTTCAATTAGAAAAGCGAAAGAACGAATGATACACGTATTGTTTACTCATCAGTTCCCCTCAGTTTCTTTCAAAAACGAAACCTAGATTGAAAGTTGCCTGGATGATTCATTTTTACAATGAACGCCTGCCATTTGTTAATAGTTTTATTGCTGGTGTCTAATATAACATTATCTTCAGGTTTTGTGGAGGTGTTCGCGGCTGTGCTGGCTTTTGATCCTAAACGTGAGTAAACCGTGTCGAATCGTTTGACCATATATAACACTCAGATGTTTAGTGGAACTAAATAACCTCCGAGCAAGCGCAACTATTTAAATCTAAATCTAAGTAAAGCGTTTACCAACAAAAACAGCTTTAATATCTGTTATGAGGTAAAAGTGCCATAAACCCTCTGAAAATGTCATGTCGTTGTGCTTCTCTGTTATATGACAGTTTTGTCCAGTTAACACCAGTAAACCTGCATGAGCTGTTTTAACTTGTCTGCTTAAAAACAATTAGGTATTTTCATAACATTTTATTTTGCTACAGTTGATTATGTTTTATTATTATTATTATTTTGTGTGGTATGCTTCAGTATTAAAATGTGCTTCCTGATTTATTTAGATAGGGCTATTTGTTGACTTCACATATCTTCACGTCTTTAGGTTTGGAGAAAGATTTAAGAGACTCTCTCTTCGGGCAGCACATTGTGTCCGACATTGTACTGAAAGCTGTAACATCATTTATGACTGACAGCAATCCGAACAAACCGCTGGTCCTCTCTTTCCATGGGACTACTGGAGTTGGAAAAAATCATGTTGCTCAAATCATTGCAAAAAACATTTATGAAAATGGGATAGAAAGCTACCATGTTCACACATATATATCTGAGCATCATTTTCCGCACAAAGAAAAGTCAGACTTATACAAAGTAAGTAAATAAATGGTATTTTAATCCATGGCCTAAGACTCAAGTAATCACATTTAGACAAATAAATACTTCTTTATCATGGTCGAGTTCTTTAAGATGTACAGTGAGATGGTCCATAGGACATTCTCAATACAAACTTATCACATAATGACACTTGGTCGGGATCCCTCAGCATCACTTTTAAATGCTTAGGGTACCACTTTAGTGTGGTTTTCAGTTGTTTGCCATATGCTTTTTTTCTATGTGCAGGGTAGCTATTTCATTGGTTTCAATGAAACATTTGTCATCACACATATGCACATATGTAATGTGCATGGGAATGTCACCATTATGAAATAACACATTGGAGTAATACCAGTAAATAAATACCTGTGAATTTCCATATTTTGTGGGAGCGCAACACATAATTCATTTCTCAAACAGTGATTTACATGTTCTGTATATTCAGGCACAGTTAAAGCAGGAGATTTATAAAAGTGTTTCAAGTTTTCCCCGCTCCATGTTCATATTTGATGAAATGGACAAGATGCAACCACAGCTGATCGATGTCATAAAACCTTTCCTAGACTACAAACTCAATGTAGATGGAGTGTCATTCCGCAATGCAATCTTCATTTTTCTCAGGTAAAGCCCTCAAATCATTAGTTTGATTTTCAGATTCCTACGAACAGTAGTCAACATATTAGCTTTACAAAATTCGAACACAGTGGTAATTAGATGCCTCTACTGTCCCTAACGAGTGAAAAAACTAATTATAAACTGTCTCTCTGTTTGTTTATAGTAATGCAGGTGGGAATGTGATTGCTGAAGTGGCTCTGGATCTCTGGAGAGAAGGCATATGTCGGGAAGAGCTTTGGATGAACAGCAAGGAACTGGAGACTAAGATCTTTAGAAAAATTTTCAATGATAAGAACAGTGTGTACTGAAAGATCATTTAAGTATTAAGGAAAATATATATTCGTAAACATATTTCAAAATCTAAAATAGATTTTCTTTCAAAAAGTTCCATTGACTTGTATTTCGTAATAAATTATTTGATCATTTTATTCATATATTTTCTACATTTATTTATTTAGCCCAAAACAAAAAATGTGGCTGCATTTACTCATTTACATTACATTTTGAATGTGTTTGTCTGTTCCACAGGTGGATTTCTGCACTCCAGTATGATAGATGAGCATCTGATTGATTACTATGTTCCTTTCCTGCCTCTAATGCTGAAGCATGTGCGTCAGTGTGTCATGGCTGAGATGAGCCATCTGAAAATCAAACCAAACTATGAGCTGGCAGATAAAGTAGCCAGAGAAATGCCTTTCTTTCCTGAAAAAGAAAGAATCTTTTCTGCTAAAGGCTGCAAGTCTGTCAGACAGAAGTTGGCGCTGTATGACAATTAATAGATTAACAACTTTATCTTTTTAACATACAGTTGCACAGAAATTATCACTCCTTTGTATTAACTTATTAATATTTCAGTCTTGATGATTTACACTGCTAGGAGTCTGGGTTGGAGGCACTATTATATTAAACATTTTAATCTAGACCTATGTCCAGTCTCACGTTTTTATTCTTACATGATTTTGGAAGTAACTTAGACCATTCTAGTGTTTTTTGTAATGACACAAAGCCATGATTATACCACCTTAAATGTCTGTTAGTATAATGAAATACCATGAAAGAGCTCAGAGAACGAGAGAGAAAGAAAGGAATATATATATATATATATATATATATATATATATATATATATATATATATATATATATATATGGTGAATCTATAAACCTCTGATAATATTAATCCCTTTTCTTTAATGAACACATCACTCAGATGGATGAACTTCTGTCAACAATGTTTACAACATTAAAGGTAAACCCTTTAATGAAATACTGATGTGACTAATTATAATAAGTAAAATAATACTGATAAATCCATTTGTGCTGAATGTACAACTAACTTACCAACATATTTACAAATTTATAAAATAATTTGTTATTTCTTCACTACAACTGTAACACTACAAAACCAACATAACAGAAACCTTTGTAAATTCTAACATAACACAACATTTAAGTACTAACTTATGTCCCTCTATGTTAATCTTGTGTAAAAACACCCCAAATAATACTTAATATCTACATTTATTTTCCTTGTTTTCTGATGCAAAGCATGCTGAAACGCAATCATTTTAAGTTTGATGTGGTTTTAACATGTGTCTTTTGTTGTAGATCATTAAACTATGCTGCCAAAGAAGCCTGTTTGAAATCAGGTTTGGTAGGTATCTTGTGCGTGAACACAAAGTGTTTTTGCATGCAAAGTCACTGCCATACATCATTGCATGTGGGTGATGAGAGCCTTAGGCCACTAGTATTTTCACCAGCTTAAAACGGCTTAAATCTTTTGTGTTGTTAGAGGAATATCAATTTACATTTCCATACATTAATTTTGCCATTAATTATAATAATCCAGAGATTTTTCCTTGCACAAGGAGTCTGACAGTAGCCAGTGCTCCACACAGAGATCTGATCTAATCATCATCAGTCTGTCTGGAATGACATGAAGAAACAGACCAAACTGAGACAGACTAAATCTAGAAGAATTATGGCAACATCTCCAATATGCTTAAAGAAACCTGAAAAGCTACCTGAAAAACGTCTCATTATCCCCTTTATCTACAGGCCTGATCTGCATACCCCAATAACTTACCTGTTGAGGGCTGGGCTTGGAATGCCTGAACCCAGGGCAGAGCTCGAAGGCTTGGAATCAAAAACAAAGAGATACCTTCAAGGGGATATGGCCAAGCATCTAAAGTGATAAACTAGACCCTGGTCTATCTGATAGGGTGCAACAGGCAGCTCTGCATGAGTTTGCTCAAAGGAACTGACCTAACAGGTCCTTGGTAGCAAAGAGTGGGGCCCAAGTAGAAAACCGGGCCATGAGCAAACTCAGATAAAGGGTATGAGGATGGCAGCGTGTAACCCACACCATAAAGAATTTTAGAAATGTGCACAGGATGTTATCATGCACACTCACCAAAATGTGGATTTTAGAAAGTGCACAGTAGCTCAGCGTGTGCACTTACCATAACATGGATTTCTAGAATCACCATTTCTAAGGAGTCATAGAGGCTGTTTCTAGACAGGCCTAGGGACCCTATGTGACTGTGGCACACTCATGGGAGCAGTTACTTAATTCAGCGGGAGTCTTCTGTTCTCAGAGCGCATGCAGATTGGAAATGGCATAATTCATAGAAAAACCCTCCATATGAGGGAGTATCACCAACTCAACCATAATATTCAAAGGACAGGCTACAGAGCATTAGACTCTTAACTTGAAGTAGTGTAGCCAAGTGTGCTTTATTGTCAATTCTTCCACATGTACAGCAAATACATACAGAGAATTTAAATTGCTTTACTCCCAGACCCTAACAGTAGAGCATAAAAATACAGATAGACAGATTCAATATAATATACAACTAAACAAATACGCTATATACATATATAAGTTATATATTTGTATATATACAAATAATAACAAAGCAACACAAAGCACATGGCAGATAGAGTGCCAACCAGTGAAGTAAACTGTAACAATACAATCTCCATACTCATCGGGAAGAAGGAGGTGGGAACCGGTGGACAATCAAAACATTTTAATAATCAAAAATAAACAAAACAGCGCGTCAGCCCCTCACGGCGACTGATGCGCACAAATAAGAGCCAAAACATAAAATAATGTCCCAGGCCTGGTCCTCACTCGTCCTTCACTATAGTCGCTCCAGTTTTATATCCTTCCATCTCCCACGTGGGACTCGATACTGGCGGTGGGGCACAGGTGTAGCTCATCTCCAATCACTACACCTGGCCTCACTCCTCGTTCCCACGCCTCTCGGCCCCGCCCCACTTGCCACATAAACAAACAGTGTCAAAGAGCTTATTTAGACTGATTTAAAGTAACAAAAAGCTCAGAGAGAGATCTTTATTTAAACTGACTGAAGATGTAGTTCAATGAGGTAGTAAACAGACCAATACTGCACAAAGTGACTGGTGCAGATCAGAGTTTGTTAGTGGGAGGAGGAAATGGAAGTACCTGGGTATGTGATAGCTAGGGGGAGGGGGCAAAAAGAGGTGAGGGGGTTCAGAGTTCAGTGGGGACTGGGCATAGGAGAGGAGGGGAGGCAAGGTCAAGAGGGAGTTCAGCTTCCTGACAGCCTGATGAATGAAGCTGTCCTTCTGGGGCCGGGGCTCTGGCTCTAAAAAAGCATCAGTCCGTAGGTAAAACAACTGATGAAATCGTTACCTACTGTTATTTTTAATTTTTTTTTAAATGGCACCACAAAAACCAGCAATTATAGGCCTACCTTTTAATGCTGACAACCATGTCATGAAGAAAAAAAGTTTGCACACTGTATGCCACTTTAAAACTCTCCTAAGACTCCTAAAACTCTCTATCAGAGAAGTTGTGGCCTAATGGTTAGAGCGTCGGACTCACAATCCAAGGGTTGTGAGCTTGAGTCTCGGGCTGGCAGGAATTGTAGGTAGTGGGAGTGCATGTACAGTGCTCTCTCCACCTTCAATACCATGACTGAGGTGCCCTTGAGCAAGGCACCGAACCCCCAACTGTCACAGTGTCTGGGTTGTGTCCCTGGGTTTCCACTAGATGTGCTCCTTTCCCACGGTGTCTGTCACTTTATTAACTGTCTGTTTCCTTATTTGGTCACCTTCCTCCTTGTTTGGGTTAATTGATTATTCCCCACCTGTCTCCATTTCCCTCATTACCTTCTGTGTATTTATACCCGGTCTGTCTGAGTATGTGTCACGGAGTCCTTGTCTAATGTCTTGTCATTCCGTAGTCTTGACTTGCCTTGTGTTTTGTCTGTTCTTGTTTATTTGGATTCTCTGGTTTTGACCCTGCCTTAACTTTTTACTCTTGGATTGCCCCTAATAAATATCTTACCTGCACTTGGATCTGTCCTTGTTTCCTGTATCACCACAACGTGACAGAAGGACTCCGTCAACACAAGATCCAGCGGTATGTCGAGTGATGTTTCTTCCCCAGCCACAGAGCGGGGAAGAAATCGGTTTGAGGGAACCCGCCTGGTCCTGTTTCGCGGGACATGGGGAGGTCGCCGAGGAGGGAGTGGGAGAGAGGAGGCTCAGTATCGCTCTCCACCATGGCCCCCCTTCGACTCGGGGCTAATGTAGGAGGGACCAGAGCCACCGTCTCACCATGGCGGATGGAGAAAGCCAGCGCCACGACCCATGATGGCCGCAGGTCCAGTGCCACTGCAGAAGATGGCCGCCAGCCCAGCGCCACGAGGCAAGATGGAAGCCAGCCCGAGCCACAGCTCAAGATGGCCGCCAACCCAGCGCCGCTGCGGTGCATGGCCACCAACCCTGCACCACGAGGCAAGATGGAAGCCAGCCTCACACCACAGTACAAGATGGCCGCCAGCTCAGTGCCACGAGGCAACATGGCCGCCAACCCAGCACCACGAAGCAAGATGGCCGCCAGCCCAGCGCCACAGCACAAGATGGCCGCCAACCCAGCGCCACGAGGCAATATGGACGCCAGCACAACGCCACAGCACAAGGTGGTCACCAATCCAGTGCCCAAGATGGCTGCTGACTCATTCTTGGAGTATTTCTCCATGCTGTCAATGATCCTAGAAATTCCCAAAACTGTTCACGTCACAGCTGCTGAGCCAGCGTCACAACCCAAGATGGCCGCCAATCCAGCGCAACAGCACAAGATGGCTGCCGGTCCAGTGCCACAGCGCAAGTTGGCCACTCACCCAGCGTCACAACCCAAGATGGCCACCAATCCAGCGCCACAGCACAAGATGACTGCCGGTCCAGTGCCACAGCGCAAGATGGCCACTCACCCAGCGCCAATGCCCAAGTTGGCCACCAGTCCAGAGTCATGGCCCAAGATGGCTGCTTGCCCAACACCGCTGCACAGGATGACAGTCACAGTTGACCCTCTGGAGTCGAGTCAGGTTCCAGTTGACTCTCCAGAGTCGAGTCAGGTTCCAATGAACCCTCCAGAGTTGAGTCAGGTTCCAGTGAACCCTCTAGAGTCGAGTCAGGTTCCAGTGAACCCTCTAGAGTCGAGTCAGGTTCCAGTGAACTCTCCAGAGTCGAGTCAGGTTCCAGTGAACCCTCCAGAGTCGAGACGGATGGAAAGCCAGCGCCACGACCCATGATGGCCGCAGGTCCAGTGCCACTGCAGAAGATGGCCGCCAGCCCAGCGCCACGAGGCAAGATGGAAGCCAGCCCGAGCCACAGCTCAAGATGGCCGCCAACCCAGCGCCGCTGCGGTGCATGGCCACCAACCCTGCACCACGAGGCAAGATGGAAGCCAGCCTCACACCACAGTACAAGATGGCCGCCAGCTCAGTGCCACGAGGCAACATGGCCGCCAACCCAGCACCACGAAGCAAGATGGCCGCCAGCCCAGCGCCACAGCACAAGATGGCCGCCAACCCAGCGCCACGAGGCAATATGGACGCCAGCACAACGCCACAGCACAAGGTGGTCACCAATCCAGTGCCCAAGATGGCTGCTGACTCATTCTTGGAGTATTTCTCCATGCTGTCAATGATCCTAGAAATTCCCAAAACTGTTCACGTCACAGCTGCTGAGCCAGCGTCACAACCCAAGATGGCCGCCAATCCAGCGCAACAGCACAAGATGGCTGCCGGTCCAGTGCCACAGCGCAAGTTGGCCACTCACCCAGCGTCACAACCCAAGATGGCCACCAATCCAGCGCCACAGCACAAGATGACTGCCGGTCCAGTGCCACAGCGCAAGATGGCCACTCACCCAGCGCCAATGCCCAAGTTGGCCACCAGTCCAGAGTCATGGCCCAAGATGGCTGCTTGCCCAACACCGCTGCACAGGATGACAGTCACAGTTGACCCTCTGGAGTCGAGTCAGGTTCCAGTTGACTCTCCAGAGTCGAGTCAGGTTCCAATGAACCCTCCAGAGTTGAGTCAGGTTCCAGTGAACCCTCTAGAGTCGAGTCAGGTTCCAGTGAACCCTCTAGAGTCGAGTCAGGTTCCAGTGAACTCTCCAGAGTCGAGTCAGGTTCCAGTGAACCCTCCAGAGTCGAGTCAGGTTCCTGTTGACCCCCCAGAGTCGAGTCAGGTTCCAGTGAACTCTCCAGAGTCGAGTCAGGTGTTCGTGGACCCTCCAGAGTCAGGGCTAGTCACCGATGACCTTCCAGAGTCAGGGCTAGTCACCGATGACCTTCCAGAGTCAGGGCTAGTCACCGATGACCTTCCAGAGTCAGGGCTAGTCACCGATGACCTTCCAGAGTCATGGCTAGTCACCGATGACCTTCCAGAGCCAGGGCTAGGTACCATGGACTTTCCAGAGACAAGGCTGGTCACCGTTGACCTTTCAGAGTCAAGTCAAGTCACTGGTGATCTTCAAGGACTGTGTCAAGTCACGGGTGATCTTCTAGGATTGAGTCAAGTCATGGGTGATCTTCTAGGACTGAGTCAAGTCACTGGTGATCTTCACGAACACAGGCAAGTCACCATTGATCTTCATGAGCGAATACAAGTCACCAATGATCTTCATGTACAAGTGCCAGTCACCAATGATCTTCCGAGCAGAGTCAAGCCAGCACCGATCTTCTGGAGTCCAGTAAAGACACCAGGGGATTACCAGAGTTTCGTCGTCCCATTGGTCTGGCCGCACGGAGGTCTGCTCCGCCTTGGGGGGCTCTCGTCCTGACCACATGGCTGTGTTGGTCTTCTGCTCCGCTCTGGGGGGCTCTCGCCCTGACCACACACGGTTGTGGTGGTCTTCTGCTCCGCCCTGGGGGACTCAGGACTCGACCACAAGGATGTGGTGGTCTTCTGCTCCGCCCTGGGGGGCTTCTGCCCTGACCACACGGTAGTGGTGGTCTTCCGCTCCACCCCGGAGGTCTCTGGCTTTGACCACAAGGACGTGGTGGTCTTCTGCTCCGCCCTGGGGGGCTTTCGCCCTGGCTACACGGTTGTGGTGGTCTTCCGCTCTGCCCTGGAGGACTCTGGCCTCGACCACAAGGATGTGGTGGTCTTCTGCTCCGCCCTGGGGGGCTTCATGTTGTTTTTTGCCTTTTGTTTTTGTGTCCACTCCTGTCCCTGTTCCTCTCTGTTAGTCTGGCCCTCCGTCCCTCCCCCTGAACCTCCTCCGGTCCTCCTCCCTCCTGGTCTCCCTGTTTTGTGTTCACACTTCTGGTGTCTGTTTCCCATGTTTTTTCTTTTCTAGCCCTCCGTCCCTCCCCCTGAGCCTCCAACTGTCCACCTCCCTCCTGGTCTCTGTTTTGTGTCTGTCGTGGAGCGTCTGGAAGCCGCTCCGTAGAGGGGGGAGTACTGTCACAGTGTCTGGGTTGTGTCCCTGGGTTTCCACTAGATGTCCTCCTTTCCCACGGTGTCTGTCACTTTATTAACTGTCTGTTCCCTTATTTGGTCACCTTCCTCCTTGTTTGGGTTAATTGATTATTCCTCACCTGTCTCCATTTCCCTCATTACCTTCTGTGTATTTATACCCGGTCTGTCTGAGTATGTGTCACGGAGTCCTTGTCTAATGTCTTGACATTCCGTAGTCTTGACCCTGCCTTGTGTTTTGTCTGTTCTTGTTTATTTGGATTCTCTGGTTTTGACCCTGCCTGGACTGTTTACCCTTTTGGATTGCCCCTAATAAATATCTTACCTGCACTTGGATCTCTCCTTGTTTCCTGTATCACCGAACGTGACACCAACTGCTTCCTGGGCGCTACAGCATAAATGACTGTCCACTGCTTCGGGTGCGTGTTCACTGCTGTGTGTGTGCACTTTGGATGGGTTAAAAGCAGAGCGTGAATTCCAAGTATGAGTCACCATGTTTGTCACATTACTTTCATTTTAATACTTATTTATTTAATTTTTTTCTTAATATAGGCCTACGTTATGAACAGAACTGTGCTATTTTAAACCTACTGAAATACTTTAGACGCGGAATAAAGGCAGATCGGTTTTTCTGATTAGTGGAGCGAGAAGCAAAGTGAGAGGTGGAGCGAAGAGTGGTAAAGGGTGAACCTAAAGCAGAACTGTAGCGTCAGTGATTATTAAATGCTCGGAGCACAGGGGGGAAATTGTTGACGCTCCACTCCGCTTACATACTCTGTCCCCAAGAAAGACCAAAGCACCCCCATAGCACCACCACATATTTTTCTTCCTGAAAGCAAAAAGAGGCTGTAGCCTGTTAGATTTAATAAATAAGTTTAAAGAAAAAAATTAAAATAAAAACATTGACTCGCATGCATAATTAATACAATGCAATAACATGTGATTTGGAAATTGTCGTGGCACTATTCATAATTGTCATTGCATTTTAAAAATGGAGTGGTTCCTTGTCCCAAAAAATGTAACTCTTGTTTTATCAGAAAGGCAAGTCAAATCAAATCATCTTTATTTATTTAGCGTTTTTAACAATACATTGTGCCAAAGCAACTGTATAGCATTAAACAGGAAAATAGTGTCTATAAATAGTGTCTATAATGTCTATAGTGCATAGTGTAATATAATGCCTTATATTTTTTAAAGAATAGTGTGTGAAACAGTATACATTAAGCGACAAATGTTTCAGAGTAGTATGGTTAAGTGTTGTCAAATGACAAAACATTAATTCAACACAGCTGCTGGGGTTGTCACCTCACAAATAAATAAACTAACCATTCATTTTACAAGGCTTGTTAATTAAGGAGTCATACTAGTAAACAATGCTATATTGCCCAATTATTAAACTCATTGGACTTTCATTGAACTCATTTGATAATTCATTGAACTCACTGGACTTTACATACTGAACAGAACTGTGTAAATAGTAGTTAGGTGGTAGATATTTATATTTCAGTACTGTAGTACATTATAAAACAGTATGCAATAACAGTGTGTTTAAAGTAATGCAACTATTATTATTAAACTAATGCAACTAGCCACCTAATAACACTGTATTATTAACGAGACATTTTATTTCCAATTTTCAAATATTTCCTTTATTTTTATTGAAAATAAATGTATTTCTGATCTGATATGGGGTGGGAAAGGGAGTAGACTAGAACAAGTTATGGTAGAGGGCGGCCTTGAACTCGGGTGCAGTGTCTTCAGATGCATACATCAAATAGTATACACACAGCATACTGCAATATAGTAGGAGTTGTGTGGTAGTATGCGAACACAGCTTCTGTATTGATTTCAGGATACTTGAGTTTTTGGTAAGATTCTGGCAGATTCTGGTAAATACAGTATAGGTCGTCCGGGTTTTTGATGCATACAGAAAATTTGCACACTATGCACAGCATACTAGTATCTGTTGACATTCAGGGCTGGAGAGGTCGTCTCTAGGTGCTGAGTGATAAGACTTTCAGTTTTATTGTCGTCGGCATCTTTGATATTACTTGGTCACTGTTGCTATGGTTACTGTTAAGGAAAATGGGCTTGACACCCGTTGCATGTTCAGACAGCATTCGAGACTCTTCTGTAAGTTGCTGTGTGAACAAGACATTTCAATACTCACGACTGTAAAGAAAATGTGAAACTGACAGTCTGAACGCAGCCAAACATAAAATAATTGAAAACAGAAAATTATTTGTATTAAATTTGAAATATTTCAAGATTATAATTTTGGATTTATGGACATACGGTATTTATCTTTGCACCTTATATATGTTTATGAAATTAATTTACACTCGTGTTTATTTACATATGAAATATCATTGCATTTTTTTCTTAATAAATGTTAAATGTTATAATACAATTATTAATTTTTAATATTGCATCGTCTACCTATTAATTTCTCTCTATAAAAACCTCTGGCAGCAAACCACTTGATGAGGAAGGTTTTGGTATCGCTTCCTGAATGAAGGAAAGGGAAAAAAACTTCCTGCAGTGGTCATGGTGAATTTGATGTCAACGTACCGAGGACTGGAAAAAACAAGAAAAGCCTGTTTTCTTTCTTGTAGTTAGTAGCCTATATAAAAGCCTGACGGGAAACTAAATATTTGCGGAAGGAGCGTCAGTTCCCCTTCGAGTTCCTTCCAAAAACGAAACCGTGACTTAAAGAAGCCTGGATACGTCGCTTTCACAATGAAAGTGCATTTGTTAATAGTTTTATTGCTGGTGTCTAATATAACATTATCTTCAGGTGTTCTGGAGTTTTTCGCAGCTGCTGCATCTTACGTGATTCACAAATTTTATGAACGGGATGATTTGCGTCCTTATGACTTTAAACGTGAGTAAAACGGCGAAATAACATAGGCCTATCATATGTTTTGACGATGGATTTATGAGTTGTTTATGTCCCATCATATGTCAAAAATATTCCTTTGTTTCCAACAGCATGTTTGCGCTTATCGTGGGCTATAACTTTCCATATGTATTTTTTCTTTCTTAAAAAGGATAACGTTTTTATCCTTCATAGCACAGACGACAGGGTTAAACTTACTTCCCCCCCCAAACTATGGTTATGAAGTTGATAGCTCGTTCCCAAGGCATTATTGGTTGCACATGGCTATATCAAATCTTCTTTCCAATAGTGTTTACACAATAAAAACTGCATGAATGAAAGAAATTGAGAGGGACAAAAGAAAATGAGACTCCTGTGTTGTTCTTCAAGATAGTTCCCTCTGAATTACAGCAATATTTAGTTAGGCCTAAATGTTATGTTAAAATTACCCTTGTATATATTCACACCATTTTAGAGGTTTTTGCGCGATATAATTTGTGACGTGGTAAAAGTGATAAAAAGGTTATTTTGTTATTTTATTTGTTGACTTCACATATCTTCACGTCTTTAGGTTTGGAGAAAGATTTAAGAGACTCTCTCTTTGGGCAGCACATTGTGTCTGACGTTGTACTGAAAGCTGTAACATCATTTATGACTGACAGCAACCCAAACAAACCGCTGGTCCTCTCTTTCCATGGGACTACAGGAGTTGGGAAAAATCATGTTGCTAAAATCATTGCAAGAAATGTGTACGAAAAAGGGGACCAGAGCAAGCATTTTCACATATATATATCTGAGCATCATTTCCCACACAGAAATAAGCTAGACTTATACAGCGTAAGTAAATAATTTGTAGAGTTTTTAGCTTTGGCCTAAGACTTATAGCAATAATTTATAACAACTGACTTATACAGTGGGGCTCGAAAGTTTGGGCACCCCTTGCAGAATGTGTGAAAATGTGAATAATTTTCAAGAAATAAGAGAGATCATACTAAATGCATGATATTTTTTATTTAGTTCTCTCCTGAGTAAGATATTGTACGTAAAAGATGTTTACATTTAGTCAACAAGACCAAAAATTGCTAAAATTATTAAAATAACCCCATTCAAAAGTTTGGGAACCCCTTGGTTCTTAATACTGTGTGGTGTTACAGTACCTGGATGATCCACGACTGTCTTTCTGTTTTGTGATGGTTGTGCATGAGTCCCTTGTTTGTTCTGAACAGTTTAATTGAGAACTGTTCTTCTGAAAAATCTTTAAGCTCCTGCAGATTCTTCAGTTTTCCAGCATCTTTGCATATTTGAACCCATTCCAGCAGTGACTGTATGATTTTGAGATACATCTTTTCACACTGAGGACAATTGAGGGACTCAAACACAACTATTAAAAAAGGTTCAAACGTTCAGTGATGCTCCAGAAGGAAACTAGATGCATTAAGAGTTGGGGGGTTGAAAACTTTTGAAGATGGCCAAATCTTTTTTATTTTGTTGAAATATAATGTTTTCCCATTTAGTTCTGCCCTTCGTAAGCAACAGAAGATACTTGTATGTTTCCCGGATCACAAATAAAGTACAATTTACCTTGATCTTCAAATTCCAAAAGTTTTCACCCCCAACCCCCCCCCCCCCAATCTTAAGGCATTTTGTTTCCTTCTGAAGCATCAGTGAATGTTTGAACCTTTTTTAATAGTTGTGTTTGAGTGCCCTCAGTTGTCCTCAGTTGTCTCTTAAAATCATACAGTTACTGCTGGAAAGGGTTCAAATATGCAAAGATGCTGGAAAACTGAAGAATCTGTTTAACAGTTATACTCTTCATGCACAACCATCACAAAACAGAAAGACAGTCGAGGATCATCAGGTAACAGCACACAGTATTACGAACCAAGGGTTCCCAAACTTTTGAATGGGGTTATTTTAATAATTTCAGCAATTTTTTGTCTTGTGGACTATATGTAAACATCTTTTACGTACAATATCTTACTCAAGAGAGAACTAAATAAAAAATATCATGCATTTAGTATGATCTCTCTTATTTCTTGAAAATTATTCACATTTTCACAGATTCTGCAAGGGGTGCCCAAACTGTAATGTCCAAAGGACAAATGTACTCAGAGTTGGCTAGACAGGTGGGGATTTGGGTCATGTCCAGATTCAGTATTTTCAGTGGAAATAATAATGAAAATCTATTTATTTATTTTTTTAACCTGATAGAATATTTAGCCCATGCATTATTCATCACTGCATTAAAAACATAGTAAATAATATATTTAAAATTGTAATACAAAAATAAAAAATAATGCACATTTTTGTCAAATGTCTGTAATAAGTAATTCCTCTAACTGGTCTGTATATTCAGGCACAGCTAAAGCAGTGGATACATGGAAATGTATCAAGTTTTCCCCGCTCCATGTTCATATTTGATGAAATGGACAAGATGCAACCACAGCTGATCGATGTCATAAAACCTTTTCTAGACTACAATGTCCGTGTCGATGGAGTGTCATTCCACAATGCAATCTTCATTTTTCTCAGGTAAAGCCCTCAAAACATCAATGGTTTGTTTTTTGTATTCAACATATTAGCATTTGCATATTCGAACACAGTGGCAATTAAATGTCTCTACTGTCCCTAACGAGTGAAAAAACGAATTATAAACTGTCTCTCTGTTTGTTTATAGTAATGCAGGTGGGAATGTGATTACTGAAGTGGCTCTGGATCTCTGGAGAGAAGGCAAAGAGCGGGAAGAGCTTTGGATGAACAGCAAGGAACTGGAGACTAGGATCCTTCAAGACATCTTCAACGATAAGAACAGTGTGTACTGAAAGACATATATATATATATATATATATATATATATATATCTGTATGTGGTTGAATTGACTTTTTTTTTATGTCTATGCATGTTTTATAGGTGGATTTCTGCACTCTAGTATTATAGATCATCATCTGGTTGATCATTACATTCCTTTCCTACCTCTTGAGCTGAAGCATGTACGTCAGTGTGTCATGGCTGAGATGAGCCATCTGAACATGACCCAAGACTATGATCTGGCAGACAAAGTGGCCAGAGACTTGCCCTATTTCCCTGTGGAGGAGAAAATCTTTGCTGTTAAAGGCTGCAAGTCTGTCAGACAGAAGTTGGTGCTGTATGATTAGCAGCATGTTGCCCTACTGTTTTGACTGTTAGTCCTATTAATATTTAGGTTTTAATGAATTACATTGCCATCTGGAGTTTGAGTTATTCTGCCTCTTGAGTTAAGACAACCTCTTTATTAAACATTTGAAACAATTTGTATAGTCTGTTTAGATTTGGTACCACAATCTTAGTCCTAACATATTTTTGAAGAAGCCACACTTAGTGGCATTTTATACATCACTTTATCATGGTGGAAGTGTTTTTGCAAGTCATGGTAACCAGATACCATATTTGTTAAAATACTATATGTGTTACTGCAATAAACACCATGGAATAGAGAGAGACTGCGCAGTACTTTTCTCTCTCTCTCTCTCTCTCTCTTTCTCTCTCTCACACACACACAGAGAGAGAGAGAGAGAGAGAATGTTTATGCCGCTTTGAATCTTTGCTAATGTTAATGCGCATGTCTCATGGTCTATGAACGCGTCACTCAGATGGATGGATGAACTTCTGTCACCATTAATAACGGTAGATTCGTATTTCATTCATGTTGTAATGGTTTCCTCTCGTTTTGATTTCATATTCGTGATAAAAGAATGAGCTAGATATGCTAACAGGCTAGCTAGGATATTCCAGTTCTGTCGGATATTTACCTGCATGTCCTGCCTTTTATTACCCTCAGAACGCGATTTAATGATTCTTTTCTTTTATCATTGAATGCCTTTAATGTCACTTTTCTGTAATAGTCTAAACGCGACTATGTGTCACTGACATCCGATGGAAACCTCATTATTTGCATGACAGCTTTGAAAGTAAATAATGGATCATCTCTGTAAATAATAAAAAAATCAGTATGGACAAATTAGGTTTTATTATATGTTTTTATTATGTGCGAAGGCAGTTCGATAATAACATATTTGACCAAACATGAAATTGAAATACATAAGTCGTTATGAATATTTCTTTTTATTTGTATATATATTCACTATTATAACAGTATTATTTAGGCTATATAACATTATAGCCTAATAATTATTAAAATATTGAATTAACTTTTATTTTTATATTTTATTTTAATTGTTGTACTTTAATAAAAAAAAATCTAATATTTATATTGTACATTTTACTCCAAATACCAAAAATGGAACAATGGATATATTTAATTTCTTCATTTATGTACAAATTGATGTATTTACTCTTCACATTTTGTTCTATTTATTTTTATTAAATTTTTTCATATAAAAAAATTCAGGATAAAATATTTCATGTGTATATTTTTCTATTTATCATCATATTTGGTTATATTTATGATGATTTTATTAGAAATTATTTTAAATTCATTTGTTACATTATTATTTTCAGATTTAAATGTTTATTTTTCAATATTTCATACGTATGTATTTCCCCCATAATGTCTTGTAATATAATAGTTTTTGGGCAGCAGAACAAATGGCCATGATGAGGATGGTGGTGCTTTTGCTCTCTGTGATGATGGTCAATGTGGTCCTGATGGATGCTAAGGTGGAAAGCACTGCAGAATTTGATCCATATAAAGTTCTTGGAGTCACCAGAAGCGCAAGCCAAGCAGAAATCAAGAAAGTGTATAAACGCCTGGCCAAAGAATGGTAAGAGTGCTATTTTTTTCTTGCAGATTGTAATATTTGTATTATATATATTTTATGTCTAAATGAGAATGCTACACCATGGTCATATTTCATCTCTACTGTCAGGCATCCTGATAAAAACAAAAATCCTGAAGCTGAAGACATGTTCATCAAGATTACAAAGTCTTATGAGGTACTGCAGCTAATAAAGGCTAAATAGATCACATGTTGTCAGAAGTAACACTGATGTTAACTTCATGTTACTCCTTAGATCTTAACAAACGAGGAGAAGAGAGCCAGCTACGATCGTTATGGACAAACAGATAACACTCACCCCTATGGACGCCACCATGGTTTCCGCCACTTTCATGACAACTTTTACTTTGACGAGTCTTTCTTTCACTTTCCCTTCAACAATAAGGGTGGTCGGGATTTTGCTGACAGCAAGTACACATTGCACTTCAACCAGTATATCAATGAAGTTGTGCCTGACAGCTTCAAGAGGCCTTACTTGATCAAGATCACCTCAGACTGGTGCTTCAGCTGCATCCATATCGAGCCAGTCTGGAAAGAAACAGTGCAGGAATTGGAGACTCTAGGTTGGACAGTTCATATTTTCACATCAATGTTAGTGAAATGATCACTTCCTCCAGATAAGTTGTTGTTTTTCTTATCTCTAGGGATTGGAATTGGTGTGGTCGATGTTGGTTACGAGCGGCGTTTAGCAAATCATTTGGGAGCACATCAGACTCCTTCGTTTCTTGGTGTCGTCAATGGAAAAGTGGCTTTCTTCCATTACGCTGTTGTAAAAGGCCACCTGATGCAGTTTGTAGAAGATTTGCTGCCACAGAGACTAGTTGAAAAGGTTAGTGAACATCGTCATGCACTCCTAATGTCTGTATTTTTATCTTCTTCTGGTCTCAAGCTTCTCGTTCATTGATGTCTGTAGGTTACAGACAAGAACTACCAAGAGTTTCTGAAGAGTTGGCATGAGTTGAACAAGCCACATGTTCTCCTGTTTGACCAAGTGCCTTCGGTCCCTTTGCTTTATAAGGTAGAGTTTGATAAGTAACCTCCAGATTTGCCAGTGTTCAGCCTATACACCAATGATTGATTGTTTGCTTGTTTCTAATAGCTTACAGCATTTGCCTATAAGGACTATGTGCAGTTTGGATATGTGGATCAAGGTCTTTCTGAGACCGCTGACCTGTTAAGAAAATTCAACATAAACACTTATGCACCAACCATGCTTGTCTTCAAAGAGGACATTGAGAAGCCTGCAGATATTATACAGGTAAACCTGTTCCCTTGGCTACTGTAGGCCACATTGTTCGGATAGTGTTGTTGTTGCTGGCAAAAATAGAGCAGTTAATGTCTGACTTGTTCAGACTGTTCAAAGTTTAGCAATTTTGCATCCAACTATTTTTATCTGTTATTTAAGTCATTGTTAATTATGTGATAAGGTGTGCTGGATACTTGTCTTAGAACAGGTGTGTCAAACTCAGTTCCTGGAGGGCTGCAGAGTTTAGTGCCAACACTACTCCAACACACATACCATTCAGTTTCTAAATAAACCTGAAGTACTCGATTAGCTGGATCAGGTGTATTTAATTAGGGTTGAATCTAAACTCTGCAGGGCCTTATCCCTCCAGTTTGACAACTCTTAAACCCGAGACACACTGCATGATTTTTGGCTATCCCAGACAAAAGATTGGCATCGTGAAACAATCGTGGCGATTTCTGTGATCGTGGCTCATAATCAGTGGTCCTATGTCAAACAGTGAGAGGGGTTCAAAGATGGCCGTTGTCACAATCTTACGACCAAAGATAGCCTATGATAATTTTCTGGCAGCGTCTGAAATTCAGCATGTTCATCGCACAGTGTGTTTGCAGTGACGACCTACGTTTACTGACCAACCAATAAAAATGCGACATGGCGCTAAAACATAGAACTGCTTACCTCAATCTCTTATTTCTTCCACTTTTGCCGATCCCATTTTTTTCCAGCACACATAAAAACTACGCAAGACCGTGATAACGGCCGTCTTTGACCCTCTCTCACTGTATGACATAATGGCACTGATTAGGAGCCACAATCACAGAAATCACCACGAATGTTTCACAGTGTTGTTTGGGACAGCCAAAATCGTGCAGCTTGTTTAGGGCTTTAGTCTTGAAACAACAACAACAACAACCATTCAGATTGGGGCTTCAGCAATATCTTTTTTTGTTTGAGATGTTTGAGAAGTTATAAATATGTTTACCTTTTGACTTTCAATAAAACATTTGCACCCCTCAGGCTAAAGGGATGAAGAAGCAGATAATAGATGAATTCATCTCCAACAACAAGTTCCTTCTGGCCCCTCGTCTGGTGAACCAGAAGCTATTTGATGAGCTTTGCCCTGTCAAACAGTTCCATCGTCGCAGGAAGTAAGATGGATTTGTAAAAATGAGTGGAGTTAATCTGATTCTACATGTTAAAAGGTCTTTTCCAATAGTCTGCGATGACTCTTCCACAGATATTGCGTTCTACTCATCACTGGTGAGGAAGAGTCCTTCACCACAGGAAATGAAGCCTTCCTTTCGCTAGCCTCCGTGAACACTAATGATGTGCTGCGATTTGCTTACGTCTACCAGCGACGTCAGCAGCCCCTATGTGATGTTCTCTTGAAGAACAAAGACAGCACACCACCACAGGTAGACGGCATCTTCTCCACGCATTTTTGTTTCGAGAAGAAAATACTTGAGCATTATAGAGGTTGACAGATATGTTTTTTCGAACGATTGATCGACATTATTAGTTTCTATTTGCATCAATTATTCCAGACAGAAAATGGAACAATACATTTATTCAAATCAATCATTTTGATTTAGAAATTGCTACAGGATTCCTAAAGTTTTACCCATTTAGGTTCAGATTAATTTGTGTTATTATCTTTGTTTGATTATTATTTGGAATTTTTGTTATTTAAAATGCTACATTTTGGCTCCATTTGCATTTCTATTTTAATTTTAATTGATTTCATTTGAGATAATAACAATACATTCAGGATTAAGTGATTTTTCTTTAGTAATAAAGCACTATTTTACATTGAATTTTTACACTTAGTCTACAAGTTTTAATGGATGATAAAATTACAAATTGGTTATTGGCCTGTTTTCCCATTTCAGTTATCAAAATTGGCTAAATCCACTATTGGTGCATCTCAAGTGTGTAACTCAATGAAACTTTTGTGTGTATTGGGCAGGTGGTGATTCTGGAGAGGCGTAACGGAGCTGGGAAGATTCTATATAAGCCAGTTTCGGGAGGTTGGAATGGCAGTAAGGAAGACAAACACAAGCTTCTGGAGGAACTGGAAAGACTGCAGAAGGATCCCTCCATCCTCAACAATGATGCCTTTCTCCCAGAGCTCAATAATGAGTTCACCTCTGTGAGTCTCTCAGGGTTTGCGTTTCGTGGAACGTCTTTAATTGGGAAATTAGCAGTGACCTTGTCCTATATGCATGTTTCAGTAGAGATCTAGATTATATCCAAATTTACTGGAACTTAATTTTGCACATCCGTTTGTTTTCAGATGTTTTTAATAAGATGGATTTACACTGCATATGACTACTTGTCTGAAATTATCGATGATCTTCTTCACAATAACTGGTAGGTAAATAAAATGCTGACTGACCCTACGCTCTGCCCTTCTTTTTTACTATTGCTAATTCAGGTAATACGCTTTATGAAATATGTGACTCTGGACCAAAAAAACAGTCTTATGTTGCACATTAAGTAAAGATCACGTCCTACCATAAATGTATCAAAAATAAATCAAAACTTAAAATATATTAAAACAAAATTTTTGATTAGTAATATGCATTCCCAAGGACTTCACTTGGACAACTTTAAAAGTTTTCTTTTTTTTTTCAGATTTTCAAATAGTTCAAAAAATTTGAGCCTTACAGTATGACTGGATTTGTGGTCCGTGGTCACATATCTCTTAGCGGCGGAAAGCAACAGTTGTTAAGGTGGGAATAGGTCAGCAATATTTTTGATATTTACTGTTCTAAGTTATTTTCATTCATTTCGCAGGCGTGAGATGATGCCCCTACTGTCTTTGATATTCTCTGCACTCTTTATTTTATTTGGCACTGTAGTTATTCAGGCTTTCAGGTAAGATTTATTGCCTTCATAATTCTGGTATGTTAGATAGGCAATGAGGAGACATTGAACATTGCTGTTTCTAATTTCAGTGACTCAAGTGAGGAAAAACATCCCAAAGCAAAAGCAAAAGAGGCATCCAATGCAGAGGATGGTTCGCCGAACACCTCCAGCACTTCCAGGTTCTTTCGTATATTAAGTTTGGATAAACCCAATAAATAAATTTAACAGAACTTCATCTATTTCAATGATGCACAATGTATAAGTGCCATGGCATTTATTGGATATTAGTGAGTTAGAAACAATACTGGATATTTATTTATGCATGCTCATTTCTCTTCTTTTTATGCTGAGATTATTTATATAATTTATTTATAATAAATATATAAAAATTATATTACATTTGGAATTTTAATAATATCAGTTATTTCTTATCAGCTATAAAAATAACATAAAACAATTATTTTATATTGATGCAACCCTAATTTATTATACCTTAAATGCTCTCATTTAAACTTTTTTTTTTTTTACCCCAGCAGTCGCCCACCAAAGAAAAGCTTTGTGGAGGTGACAGAGTTAACCGACATTACATACACTAGTAACCTGGTGAAGCTGAGGCCGGGTCATATTAATGTAGTTCTGGTACTTACTGATCCCACAAAGAACATCCTGCTCAGCAAGTTTGCCAAGGAAGTTTATTCGTTTACTGGGTGAGCCCACATTGCATGCTGTACCTTGAAGTCACAATGCCTTCAAATTTATATACTATGTATCCTCTTCTTCATAGGAGTTTCACCCTACACTTCTCCTTCCTAAATGTGGATAAACACAGCGAATGGATGGCGGCCGTGTTGGAATACGCCCAGGACGCCATGCAAATCGACACAGATGAGGACGAAGTGGGCAGCCGCAAAGTAGACTACACAGGCTATGTTCTAGCCCTCAATGGCCATAAGAAATACCTGTGTCTTTTCAAGCCAGTCTACACTGGTGAAGACTTGGATAGTAAGCCGGAAGAGGAAGGAGGAGGATCCCGGTCCAGGAAGGGCATGACACGCTCTCGATCCACAACTCTTCAGATCCACCACAAACTGGATCGACTCGGACTCTGGATGGAGCGACTGATGGAAGGGACCCTGCCACGGTACTATGTCCCAGCATGGCCCGGTCTGGACAAGATCACTGTCAACAAATAAAGCCTCATGGAAGCTAATAACCCAGTTGCATTAGAAGCATCCGATGGCTTGAAGCTGCTCAGAGCCAGACGCTCTATGTAAGACTCTGCAGAAGTGACTTTGGCTTAGCATTGTTGAGGAAAGGAAAACTGTTTGGAGCACTTGAATTGCCACTGATGTTGACCTCTTGGAAATCTTTACTTTAGCTACTCTAATGGAGGGCTTTATTTATTTTGAAAGGCTGTTGGTTGAGAGGCAAAATACTCATACAGCTAGCCTAGCTTTCGATTTGAAACATTTCTGCTCCATGAATAACACTGCAACATGCTGCTAGTTGAAAAACAGCTAAATAATGTAGCGTAACAAAACATGATCACTGTAGACTTTTAGTCCTAACTGGTTACTCATGACAATGCTGTGAATTTTTATGCTTTACCATTACAATGAGACGCTTACATAATTTTAATTGATTACCCTTGATCTACAAAGTGCAATATTTTATGCTAACAATTTACAACAGCCTTCAATGTGTTAACTTTAGTTAATGCAGTGAATTAATTGAAACAATGCACAATGCTTTCGCAGCATTGATTAATTATGGATAACGTATATTTCTATAGTAAATATACTAATACATTTAACTAATTTCAAAATTGTGGTTTATTGTTAGTTCATGATGCTAAATGCATTTAACCAATGTTAACGAACTGTTACCACATTTTAATGGTTTACTTGGAATTCCTTACCCCCCTTAAATAATATAAAACCAAAATCAAATACTTAGGCAATTTTGAGACCTTTAAGAAAAGTTTGTTATAATTCAAAACAAAACTAAAAATATAAAAATCTGCCATTTGGAAACCTGCACCATTCGTAATTTTTTAAAATAATTTTAACAAATTTTCCCTTCTTTTTTCAGTGCAAATTTCTTAGCATCTTCCAACTGGCGCAACTTTACAGCAATACCCATAGAACATGAACTGTGCTTCAGTCCCAAGATGTAAATAGTTACATATCATTAAATGTATATGTAAAAAATATAATATGGATTTGTGTCTCTAAAATATAAGAAAGATTCCAGATGTTCTTAGCAGATTGATAGTGTAAGTAAAGGGTGAAACAGCTCTTTATTAACCTGAACAAGTCACATTCAGTTATATAGTGCAGCTATAAAACGAGCAGGTAAAGCTTTAAAGAATGACAAAGAGATCCAGAAACCTTTATAGTTTCAAGTTGTGTTTAGATTAAAAATGTGTTGTGGCATGCAAAGCATACTCTCCACAGTACAAAACTGAAGAAATAATACATACTTGATCTGAAGTATTTTGTACTATGCATTTCATGTTTGCTGTAGAAAAGCGTTTGTCTCCTTCATGTTGTGATGTTTCATTTGTTAGCAGGATTTAGTGGTTAATGCATTTGATTAGCTATTGCATATGCACAGAAAGGTGTGGGTGAGTTAAATCCACTCCTGTATGAAGTCTTCCATTACTGACATATTTTGAGCGATGAATTATATTACTTTATTCATATGGTGTTCAATGAACATTCATTATACTTTATAATTGATTATGCAGTATTGGTGCCATTATACTATATTAGCATTTTATTTGTGTTTTGCAATGCACTGGTAAATATCTTAAATTTAAGATAGCATTAAATCATGCCAAATTTTCATGGCTTATTTACTCTGTATGACTAAATGTATTTATGTCTGTGGTGTAAAATATGAACTCTGCATAATGTTATGTAATTGTTTTATTTATTAATCGGTTGGAAAACTATATTATCAAATAAACATCAAATGTTTTATTTTCATCTCTGATTTGTTTATTTCCGAGAATTGTCTGTCCATACGCAATATGAATTTTCTTTACTGTGTTCATAAATTGACATCATGACACTGTTTTGCTAATCCAAATTAAGGTATTCGTTTCTGAAAATAATAATAATTAAAATAACCGATTTTGTGCAGAAATCATGGATATGTCACTGCGCAATTATTTGAGACGTCCCACAAACGCATTCAATAATATTTGACTTTTGGAAGGACACACATCATCTCAAAAAGGAGGTTAGCCCCAGTCAAAGCAGTGTTTCCTGTGGAAAATATAATGTCAATAATACAAATATAAATAATACAAATATAATATAACTAGTTTTATAGGTCATACAGTACCTGTGGTGTCATAAGGTGGAGAAACCTCAACTAAATCACAACCCACGAGATTAAGACCTCGACAACCTCGAATGATTTCCAGACCCTAAAAAAAATGTCAAAATAAGTTATTCTTAACACAAAAGAGTGTCGATTGAGAGCCATGTCTCTATATTTCAGTGTGCTTTTAACCAACCCCTAAGGTTAATATTAAACTTTCACGCGCAAAGTCTAAGGGCTGCTCTTGGCTGTATCTTTGATCTGTAAAGTATAGTACAGTATGCCAGATTAATACTGTGTCCATTTTCCAAATCACTTGTTCTACAGTATATATTGGTTTTATAGTGTGCAGCTAATTTTATGTCTATTGGAATTATGATTAACATAAAGTGGTTTAAAAGACCTTCATTAGTTGGTTTAAGGGTGCAGGGAGTTTATTCTCAACTCGATGAGCAGGTAACGCATACCTGAATGGGTGTGAGGCCAGCTATCTCAGGTGTTCCTGTCCCGGGGGCGAATGCAGGGTCCAGACTGTCTATGTCAAAGCTGAGATAGACCGGCCCGGTCCCCATCTGTGAGCGAACCTCCTCCATGAGGGGTACAAGAGACTTGTGCCAGCACTCCACAGCTTCCACTACACGGAAACCCTGGAAAGACCCAAATCATTACAAATTAATAAATCAATCAAATAAAAGTGAATTTGAAGAATTTGAAGTGAAGATTTACATGCATATAAGCCAAATACAAATATTATGAAATGCATATATCACATTTTTTAATATATGTCGAATATATCAAATTAGAATTTTTTTATTGCATTTCTATTACATTTTTATTTAAGTGTATAATATGGCTATAATATAACAGACAGAGACAGACAGACAGGATAATGTACTTCCAATAGTTTGTTATCACATTTGAGGGATAATGTATAATTAATTACACTACTTTTCAATGCATAAATAATGTCGGACACATGTAATAGTAAAAATGTTTTAAAATCGAACCTGATTATCTTAGAATGCATTTGAGTGTAAAAGCAATCATTTCCGCAACAAGACGAAGACTTCAATATTATTGCTGTAAGCCTATTAATACTGAAGATCTCCCGTTTGATTTTTAAGTACTTGAAAGATAATTGAGGCGATTGAATGACTGATATGAGAAATGTTGAAAAAATCAAATATGGCGTCAATATAGAGCGGTGGAACTGTGACGTCACTTTGTAGGCCAATGAATATTACATTGTAATACATATGAATGATCTATTTAGAGCATGAATTATTGGTAAAAGCATCATGATACCTGTGCTCGGCTCCACTCATAATTATCTGGAGAATAACCCGAGCCTCTGAGCCCGATCTGGACGACCCTCTTGCAGTCTAGGAGCCCCTCATCCACACAGCGTCTGAAAGGGGTCCCGTGGCCAATTTTCTCACCCAGAATCATGTCACTAGTGTCTGCATGGGCATCCACATGTATTAGGCCCACTGGACCATGCCTGAACAGCAGAGATAGCATAAATTTAGACTAAATGTGAATGTGTATTATAAAACTAGGAGGGGGACCTCTCGTGTTTTCACCAACCTCTCAGCAACGGCTTGTAGAATTGGGTATGCAATTGTATGATCACCTCCTGGGAGTCCAAGACAAGTGGAGAAGTAACATATTAAAAGTAGACTCAAACCTGATCCAAGTATTCCTGCATGTTGAAAAGGTTTTCTCACCCATTGTAAGTGGGATGCAGCCGGTGGCCACAATTTCACGATAAGCCTCTCGTATTTTTTTGCAGGTGTCCTTCAGGTCAAAGAGATTGACATTAACGTCACCGATATCTGCCACCCTTATTGATTCATATGGGGCCGCTCTTGTCCAGCCATTGTACAATCTGATCATAGCGGATTCTGCCCTGATGTGTCTCGGACCAAATCTGTATCGAGAGCAAGGGACTCAACTCATTTTTGTTCATGAATATTTTAACCACATCATAATATATATACAGTGTATGTTTTATTATAAGCATGCTGTAAATATTGTTATAAATAAGAAAAATATAAAACTTACAATTCTTTATTACATTTTTTTTTAAAGTATGTTAAATGTTATACAAATATATTTTAAAAATTATATATATATATATATATATATATATATATATATATATATATATATATGCATAAATAGTATGTTTTATTATAATCAAATATCTAAATACAAATATTAAACTGAATTACAATTCTTTATTATATTTTTTTGTAATTTTTTTATGGTTTTATACATAGTAATATATATGTAATAGCAGGGGTGAGCCAATCCTGTTCCTGGAGATCTAACGTTACCTTTCTGTACAGTTCAGCACCAAACCTGATAAAACACGACTGAACCAACTAATTAGGATCTGAGGGAGCACTTGATATTTACAGACAGCTGTGTTTGGCACCCCTGTGCTATACCAAAATACACATAGCAAATACAATATATGTGTTTTCATTAAATATTAAACAATTATACAATGCCAAACTATCGCAGACATTTGTGCGGCACTCGTGACTGTGTGTGATACAATATTCATGTTCAGTATAACGTTACCTTGCACCGGGACGGTTGGATGTTCCGGTGTCAATCGGAACCCCGACGAACGCCGCGTCCAGTCCGTCCGCTGTTTCCTGAAACGGTAATTTGCACATCGTCGCGATTCCGCTGACCCTCGCCACAAACTCCGCGCTCGGTGGGACATTAAAGCCTGTCCCGGACATTCGGCGCGTGCAAGACACATTGCTCTGATCCCCGTTAAAGTTTCCCTGTCGTACGACTCTCTGAGAAGCACACGCTTTAAAAATGTGAGATCCACCAAAGACTGCTCGAGTCTTACTAACGATTTTGATCGAAGAAAGCATGATCAGCTTAGCGTGAAACCAACCCCTGCAGAAATTAGTGAAGAAATCAACCGAGCTTAGAGGTCCGTTTTAACGGAAAGCTTTCGCAAATGTGTAAACGCAGTTTTCTCTGTCGCTTTTAGCTCAGGCGATTCAAAATGAACTTTTGCCCCTGGCGCTATGAGGGGCTGGACTCTGTGTTGTTTTTCACAATCAGACTCTCCACTGCTCCTACTAAGAACCGGTATATAGCATGCAAACTACATTATGAATAACATTTTAATGAACGATACTGAATATTTTTTATGTCCAAGTCCAACCAATAACGGTTATGCAAAAAGGATTTTTAAATAATTTTATTTCTGCATTTTGAAACAACGACAAAAAATGTTAAAACAAAAGTTTACAAGAAGAACTGAATGTGCATTATAATTATAATTATAATTAACAACTACAATAATAATTATTATTACTAATATTAAATTCAAACTGCTGTTATTTATGCAGATTTGTTGATAAAATCTGTCAAAAACGACATATTTCAAAATATTTTTTTTATTTATAAATATTTAAGCAATCATGTTTTTCTCTAATGTGAGCAATAAATTACATTTCTCTCTCTCTCTCTCTCTCTATAGCTTATATATTGTCCGATGCATTTCTGCTAAGAGCACTGGTGCACTATACACCCATTTCTCTTGGGCAATGCAATTTATTCCAAAGTAATGCAAATATCACAATGATAATACACTGCAGTGTAAATGTTAACATGTAATTTATCGTCAAACTATTTTATTGCCACATGCAAATAAACACATTATTTCCATACTATTGACATTTTTTATTGTTTTTTCCATTTATCTCCTTTCCAGGCCATGTACCATGAAGTCAACGTGCATTGAAAATGCACCCTGTTTACTTTTAATGCACATGCACTATGACAGTTCATCTAAACAAGTTATTCCAAAGATTGTAATAGTGAATTCATCCAAATATAATCGCTTGCTCAACCTCTAAAGTGACATCACAAATCCCAATTCCTTTTTAAACCCCTCCTACCAACTCTGCTCCAGTGACACATTTCATGATGCTATCAGTTACCAAAAGTTCAACTCAAATTTGTATTAAATATCCTGTCAGAAAACCACCAACTGTATAGTTTATTCTGCATTCATTTGCCTACTTTTTAAAGCAATATTCAGTATACTGTCATATACTGTGGATATTAATGCATTACATTATGCGTGAATTTGTACATGGTTTAAGCTGTTATTCTAAAGAGTCATCAACAGCATAAAGTTTTCCTAATGTATAGTAAAAAGTGCAAATGCATAAACTGCCATCACTTCAAAATATGTCAGTGATGGACTTTAAAATTAAAGTGCTTCTACAATCTACAGAGCTGTGCTTGCTTCTCTAGTAAACACTCACTCACACACTAAGGCTCAGTGTAGTGCACCAGCAGTGATTTCCACTGCTCTTGTCCGTACATGAGGAAGCTGACTGCGGCGCGGAGGTCCTCCAGGTCTATGTTGGCGAGGAAGCATCTCTGGAGTTCAGCTTCCACGGAGCTCCCGCCGGACCCTCGACCCTTCAGCAGCACCACAGCAGACTGACACAGCAGCCAGTCCTTCAGCTCCTCCATTCTGGCCCGATCCAAGCTGGCCAACACACGCTTGCCCCACAGGCTGATGTGAAGCATGTTAGCGGCCACACGAGCACTGGGGCGCTGCAAACCATCAGGGACATGAGGAAATCAATCAGTCAATCAACTGCTTTATCTTCTTAGTTTTTATATTCAAGAGTTTCTCTATGGGTAAACCAGAGCCTGACAGATTTTACAGCATCATTTTTATGACTGATACAGATGATTTTTATGTTGTGTCCGATAACTAATATGCAGAAATTATTTTTAATTAGGGTTTTATTTTTGCTTAAAAAACATGATAGTAATATTACAACAATAAAGCATGCATTATTACTACTATATATATAACATTTTGGGATTTAAAAAAAAACAAAACAATTACCTACACATTTTTTTTAATATATATATATATTTAATATATATATATATACATGCTTTGTAAAAACAAAAAAAACAAAAAATTCTATTAAATATGTATAAATATATTATATTATATTATATTATATTATATTATATTATATTATATTATATTATATTATATTATATTATATTATATATAAAATAAGAATTGGCTTTGCCAGTATATAAGGTAGTGTTTCTTTATTTCTTTTTTTATATAAGGTATGTGAATATCATACCTTGCGAGTGTTTCTGCGTAGCAGTAGCTTCACTACTAGCTGTACATCATCAGGTGCAGAAGCAGGAAGTGGAGGAAGCTGTTGTTCCTCATAAGTGCGACTGTCCAGGCCCTCTGAGCTGTAGAAGGGGTTCGGCTGACCGAAGAGCTCATAGGCGATGGCCCCTACAGCCCAGGCGTCTGCTTTACAGTAATCTATCATCACCCCTGGACCTGGAACTGCTGTGGCCACCTAGAGGACAAAAGCATCATTAATACATTTCATTTGATACAATTTTAAAATAAATAAAAAAATTCAGTAATAATCAGATAAATGCTTCGCAAGAGACATTATTGCTGTCACCTTTTCCTTATATTTAAAATGTGAACTTTTGTTTGATTATAAATGGAAATATAACATTTAACTTAAAATGCCAGTAAAAAAATGTTCACAGGTCAAGCAGAAATCTGAATTACTGGCCTGAAAAGGCCAGCAGAACAAGTCCTTATTGTTGAGCCCTGACACGTTGAGTGTTATTCCAGACATTTCTCACCTCAGGCGCCATCAGACAGGCGTTACCTCCTCTGTTAACCCAGCAGCTGTTGAAGGGCAGCTTGAGGCCCAGATCCTCTGCCAGACAACAGCCGAAGTCAGTGATCACCAGTCGGGGACACCCGGCTTTGAAATAAAAACACATTACAGCAATGTTACAATTAATGTGATTAAAGCATTTACTTAATGCTGGCAAAATGCTGCAAGTCTACATTAGCATGAAATGCTGTCTGCCCTGTCTAATGACTCTTACTGCGGTCAAACTCCAGGAGCACATTGTCTGATTTGAGGTCTCTGTGAGCGATGCCCTGTTTGCAGAGATGATCCACCCCTTCCAGCAGCTGCAGCAGCATGAGAGACGCCTGCATCCGGTTCGGCACACACACCCCCAGGTACTGCCGCAGGCTGCATGGGTAACTACAGCACAGACATCAATCAGGACTTAACAGATTCAACATCTGACCACAAGCAACATCCAACAGAAAATGAGTCTTAAGGCCTGTTTTTTTGTTTTGCATGTAAAACATAGATTTAACATATTACAAATTTAACAGTAACTAATACATAAACATTATTATATAACACATTCTAATAAAATATATTATTATATGCATTATAATAATATATCATTATTTATTATTACTTATGTTGTTATTTTTATAATAAATAAACACAGTACTAAATAATGATACTAATAATTATTATTAAATAATGTAATAATATATATTTTTTACATTTTTATTTAATTTCGTTTTTATAACAAATGCATCAAATATACTTACTATAAATAAATGTAAAAATAATTATTATCATTATTATTTATTTGTATTTATTTTGATATTTGTTTATAACAAACACATTTTATAATAAATCAATATAATAAGAATTATCATTAATTATTTGTATTTATATTTTGTATAGTTTTTTTTGTATAGTCATTTAATTATATTTATTAATTTAATATTACTTTTATAACAATCCAAATAGGAAAAAACATATATTATAATTATTTATTATGATAATGAATTTGTTATAAAGTAATAAAATAAATAATATGAAATAATATTTTCCTATATATAATGTGTATATGTATGTATTTGTTTTTAACAGGGTTCTATCATGTTTCCTCACTTCTTCATGACCAGGAACAGTGTGCGATTGCTGCCCAAACCCAGTGGATTGAGTCGGGCAGGCAGGACATCGGGGTACTCCTCCTGAGCTCCAGGCAGCAGCGGGACTTCAGCAGTGAAGGCCCGGTACACTGTGACCACGTTGGGATGAGCGCTCAGTCTTTTAGGCACCATTCCAAAGTGGCTGTAAAAATAGCAACGCCATTGGCAATGATTCAGTCTATTTTAAGGCCATGCTGTACTGCTAAAGTCTACATATGAACTCACCCATCCAGAGCAAACTCTCCTTGCTCTTCTGTTAAAGCCTGTGGACATGCAGGAACCAACTCCATAGACATAGAGCGAAGGATGGCGTCACTTGATGAACCAGCCTATTGAATAGTATCAGATGTTCATTAGAAAAAACTGTTGAGGGATTCTGGAATACTGTATTGTATATGCATTCTACACAAAATCAAAAAATTAATTTTATTCCATAATAGAATGCTAAAATATTCTAAATCCTCACCCCAATGTTCCACATCATTTTCATAGCTAAAGGAAAGCTGGGTGTAGCTGAGAATCGAAGTGGTCCTGCTTTCTTATCATCATCGTCTGTTTCTTTCTGGCTGAGTTCCACCAGTGAACACTTCCCGCTCTCTACAGGGGGCGCGAACGGAGCCACTGCCTCATACACCGCTGCATTGCACCCCTTCCCGATCTGTTTCCCAATCACATAGTCCTCCAACTTGTACCCCAATGTAGAAGACTTCAGAGGCGTCTGGAACTTCTTCTTTCTGAATACGGCCTACATCGAAAAAACATTGTGGGTAAACATGTAAATAAGCCTGTAAATAAAAAAAAAATTCTGGAATTTATTTAAATGAAAATTAATAAAGAAATTTTATTACATGCAATGCTGACAACTAAGTAATGCATTATGGATCCGATACAACTGCTATGATATAATTTGCATATATTTATGCATATCATTTGCATGTGTGCTAGGTCTAATAAACTTTAGAAGAAAGTAGTAACCTGATGTGATGGATAATGTCAAATAATGACATGTAAAACATGTAAATTATTGATACTGTTCAGTATTTTGTAACCAGACTTGTTTTCTTAATTATGTTTCAATTACATTTTTATGAATTACTGTAAATGTAATATCGCAATGTTACATGCAATAAGTGTTTTACGCAACAAGGAGTAAATAATGCAACACTGTAATAATATTATATTAATATAACAAGTGTAATATTATGTGTTAAAGTATAATAATATATACATTACCAGTCAAAGTTTACAAAGTGCTGCATTTATTTGATGATACTGATATTACAATTTTTTTTTTTAATTTAATACATTTTAAAATGTTATTTATTATTGTGATGGCCAAGCCATATACATTTAAATAACTTGTTTATTTTATATTTGTGCAGTTGGTTTATGCAGTTACGTTTATTACCAAAGCGAATACATTTTGTATGCCTTCTCTCTTCATGACCATGTCACTGTTTGAGCAACAGGAATGCTCAATTATTATCCAATATCATTATTATTAGATATACAAATGTCGTCATTGTTGATGATGTTTTTCACCTGTATCTCCTGACACAACGCAGCGCTGGTCCTGTCCTCTTCCAGCTGCTGTTCAATCAGCCCCAAACCCACCCCAAAAGCCAGGAAAACAGCTCTGTTTCTGGGAGCACCACCTCCAAGCCCTCTCCTGAAAGCCCCGGACTGGAGCTGGGCGGCCAGCCCGCTGAGAGACCGGCGGAAGAAGCGGAACCGAGCGGGCAGGAAGGTCTGCGGCTGGACGGTGCGGGTCGAGCGGGACACACGCAGCCTCTCACCGCGGAGCTTCGCTGCCACACGGCCGGCTGGTCTAAAGAGCCCCAGCTGGAGAAGCGACCTTCCCAGCTCCAACCCCCGACTGAGAGCATGTTTCACTGACATTTTGAGCCGAGTAAAGAACTAATTTTCACGATAAGAGAAATTAACCGGGCCTGTTTACCGACACAACCTCTCCCTACATTATTTACTC
This sequence comes from Carassius auratus, assembly GCF_003368295.1. Taxonomy (NCBI): domain Eukaryota; kingdom Metazoa; phylum Chordata; class Actinopteri; order Cypriniformes; family Cyprinidae; genus Carassius; species Carassius auratus. Next base: position 8,401,547 of record NC_039265.1, on the reverse strand, counting down.
AAGGACAGTGTTTATGTAACGCTCATTGGTCCACAAGATGTCACTTTGTGTTGTTGACTTTCAAAATAAAGGTCGGAAACGTATTTCACAATAAAAGTACATTAATATTAGTATCAGTAAAAAGTCCAAAGGGGTGAGTAAGTTATTAACCTCACAGCAGAACAACATAATATGGTAATTTGTTTATCAGTTTATATTTATGTATTTTTAATTGGGAAATAATACATTTATACATCGATTCAAATTTTACATTTTAAATCTATACTGTACACCTGGTTTGTAACATGAGTTATAGCTTTATTTTTATTACAGTTTCGAATTGCCAACAGGGTTTTTTCTTTTCTTTTCTCAGGTCATCAGGGCCAAATGAATACGGCAGGAGCTCTCTCCTATGTCACCAGTTTGTAAGATCCATCAGATTTGGACATATAAACGTCCCCCTATGAGCCAAACTGTAAGACAGATGACATGACCAGTCTGTTAAGTGACAGTATCAAAGGAAGCTGAAACATGATTAGTGCATTAGGCTGCTTACATACTTTTGCCATAGGTTTAGTTGTTAGCCACACCTAAATTCATAATGGCATTTCTTTAAAAAAAAACCTCAGTTTGTCATTGCCAGGGGCAGATCTAGAAAAATACTGATGGGGTGGCAAGAAGGGTGCAGGAATTTTTGAGGAGTGGCAACATGTGGCAGATGGATATATACTGAATTTCGTCATAGTTATCAAAGTTTGATGATAAATATATGTGCACACTACAAAAGGACATCATTTACAAACTTAATCTCATGCAATCAATGTCTTGCATTTGAAACAGTTATAACAAACATTATAACTGTCAGTCAGTTATGGGGATCGCAAACCATTTGAATCAGTTCGGGAGTTCGGAGCGGGTTCGCGAATCATTTGAGTCAGTTCGGGAGTTCAAAGCGGGTTCGCGAATCATTTGAGTCAGTTCGGAAGTTCAAAGCGGGTTCGCGAATCATTTGAGTCAGTTTGGGGTTCGCGAATCATTTGAATCAGTTCGAAAGTTCGGAGCGGCTTCGCGGATCATTTGAATCAATTCGAGAGTCCGGAGCGGGTTCGCGAATCATATGAGTCAGTTCGGGAGTTCGGAGCGGGATCGCGAATCATTTGAATCAGTTCGGGAGTTCAAAGCGGGTTCGTGAATCATTTGAGTCAGTTTGGGGATCGCAAATCATTTGAATCAGTTCGGGAGTTCGTAGCGGGTTCGCGAATCATTTGAGTCAGTTTGGGGATCGCAAATCATTTGAATCAGCTCGGGAGTTCGGAGCGGGATCACGAATCACGAAAGATTCGCGTTCGTAAATTTTCAAATTGGCTATAACCTTTAATTCGTTGCTGCCAAATGGGGTGGCAGCAGGGGTAGATCCGCCCCTGGTCATTGCTGACTTTTTAAAGATCACATTTTAACTCCACATTTGTATGTCTTCATAAATGGTAATAATAAATCAATAATACTGATCAGTTTGCAAAATTTCATTTTTAGGCGAACTGACCTCTCTCGTTAACTGCTTACAGGCTCCACATGGGGAAATAAAGCGATCCTCGAGGTCACTGCATAAAAGTCAGGTCATAACAGCAATATTAATAAACAGTAATTTCAACCAATACATATATTTGGACACAGGCACATTTTTTTTAGCTGCTGAACAAACATATTGAAGTTATAGTTATATTATGAATATGGACTTAAAGTGCACAATCTGAGCTATAATTTGAGCATATACTACTCTCCTCAAAATTGGAGTTGATAATTGTGTCAGTGTCCAAATATACAGTGTATGAACCTAACCGTAGCTATATATTGAAATACCTGGCAATTGCGATGGCTTTGAAGCTGGTATAATACTGTAATCCTCAACAAGAGGAACACTTAACTGTTTGTGTCCTCACCTGTGAAAACAGTTCCATCGCTTGTTAAGACGGCTGCTCCAACTCTGAACTTGCTGTAGGCACAATATGCCTGTTCTTTGTCTTCCTGAGATTTATGAACAAGCTTTTTTTGGATTATAGCAACTCATAATGCTGCTGACTGGAGATCCTGTATCAACAGCCAGTCACTAAATGATAAAACTTAGTTGACTGGAGGGAATTAGTAATGCAATGCCTCTTTGACGCTTAGCATGAGTAATTTGATAAAGCAAAGTTCCCATTTACTTAAAACTTAATTTAGGGCCAAGATGTTAAGGAGGTGTGAATTTTCACAAACAGGATTCTGACAATCATTAGACAGAGCACTCAACATAATGCAAACAGCTCCACTTTCACTTTAATATATGTTAAAATATTTAATTGAGGTAATGCACAGAATTGTAAGTAACCAGACCTGTTTACTCATTCCAGAAAGAATTGCAATATATAGATAACAAGTAAGAGTTTGCATTTTATGTCAATGCTATGATGTAGACACTTCTAGGCATATTACTGCCCTCTACAGGTCAATATTTGGATTAAATTCTATTATTTATATTTATATTGATCTATCTATTATAATTATATACAGCCCTGTATCATGCAAAAATTGAAGAACTGCTTCAGAGATCAGTTGATGTTTGTCACTGTATCCAAGCAAAGTTAAAATAGACAATGGGCTTTACAGTCTTTCCTCCGACTAGAGATCATCTGATGATGATGCAAAAGATGTCCAGTAGTGGATATTTCACATGAATCAACTGTAATTTGTACATTCGTACTTCTCCATATCCAGTTTGTTGCAAACATTTTGTTCCTGCACTGATGTTATGTTAGTACCAATTTTGCACGTTGACAGTCAGTTTAAGATAATAGAAGTATCCAGTAGCCTATTTTATTATTGTGTGGATTGGTTAGTTTACAAAATCAGATCATTGGGACACTTTTTGACTTTGAAATTGCTTGTAAAAGTGTCCCAATGGACCAAAATTCACCCATACTCTTTGAAATCATAATTGCATTTCAGTATGTTGTTTTAAACCCCAAATATTTTACTTATTACATCATTATATTTTACTTATAACCTGTTTTTATACAGTCTATGCTTATAACACTTCATTATAATTCTTCATTAATAATTATTTAGTAATAATTAGTAATAATTAAAATACTTTAATTTGGCTGGTCAAGCTTCAGTTTCAGAGTTTCCCCAACACTGCGCATGCATGTCACAATAAAAGCACACATTGTAAAATAAAAGTTCAATAATTTAACCACACGTCAGTTCAGAATAGCCCTACCATTTATTAGTTTACACATTTATATTTTTTCATTGGAAAATAATATAACCATACATCCATTCAATACATTTAAATCTATCTGTCATGGCTTTATGTCAAAAGTTGAATGGTTTTCGTTTGCCCTCAGGTCATCGGGGCCAAATGAACACGGCAAGAGCTCCTCCACTGTCATCAGTTTGTAAGATCCATCAGACTTGGACATATAAACGTCCCACTGGGAGCCAAACTGTAAGACAGATGACATGACCAGTCTATTAAATTACAGTTTCAAAGGAAGCAGAAAAATTATGTGTATTACAATATATTTTTTTTTTTTACATTTCACAAAAGCCCACTTTTTCCAAACATGCAGTTTGTTGACTCATATTTAGTTCTTTCCTGATAACTTGTTTTCACAAGCCATAGTGTAACGTCTGTATTTTTGTGAATTATAGCAATAACAAAACAATAAAAGAAAGTTTGCATGATTTCATTTTTAAGAACTGACCTCTCTCATGAACTGCCTACAGGCTCCACATGGAGAAATAAAGCGATCTTCAAGGTCACTGCAAAAAAGTCAGTTAAAGACCATTACTCAACACTATTTATACTTTAGCCAATACATACATAACTATATACTGAATTACCTGGCAATTGCGATGGCTTTGAAGCTCTTATGTCCCTCAGACACAGCTTTAGAGATCGCAGTCCTCTCAGCACACAATCCAGCAGTGTAACATGCATTTTCTACATTGCAACCTGTTAAACATCACCATTATATGCTAAAAGACCACGAAAAACAGACACAAAATATAGCTACAAAACAAATGCACAGACTACCATTCAAAAGTTTGGGTTCAGTAAGATTTTTCTTAAAAAACATGAATGCGTTTATTCGAACAGAATGCATTTAATTAATCAAGAAGCAACACACCTGTTTTCAACACTGATAATAAGAAATGTTTCTTGAGCTGCAAATCAGCATATTAGAATGATTTCTGAAGGATCATGTAATGTAATGGTACTGAACATTCTGCTTTGCATCATAGGAATAAATTACATTGAACATATATTCAAACAGAAAGCACTTATTTTAAATTAGAATAATATTTAACATTAATACTTTTTTTTTTATTGTATTTTGAAATCAAATAAAGGGAGCCTTGGTGAGGATACGAGACTTTCAAAAACAAAAAATGTCAAGCAAACATGTGAATGTTTTATACTGTATATGTTTTTAGTTTCAAATAAAAAAAGAAATATATTTTTTAAGTGTGTCCTCACCTGTGAACACGGTTCCATCGCTTGCTAAGACAGCTGCTCCAACTCTGAACTTGCTGTAGGGACAGTACGCCTGTTCTCTGGCCTCCTGAGATTTCTGAACAAGCGCTTCTGGGCTCCAGCTACTCATTATGCTGCTGACTGGAGACTCTGTTCTGACTGCCAGGCACTACATGGCTTCAAGTCACAAGTTATAGTGTGTGTGTGTGTGTGTGTGTGTGTGACTAAGGAGGAAATCAGTGATGCAATGACTCTTTGACACTTAGCATGGAGTAATTTGGTGCTGCAATGTCAAAATTCCCATTTACTCAATAATTCATATAAATGACAAAGTGTGGAATTCCACGAACTGGATTGTGCATTGCGGCGTTCTGACAATCATTAGACCAGAGCACCATCAACATAATGAACAAAACATTTTCCCTCACCTAAAGGCGGTTTAAACATTTATTCTCATGAGCACTAGAAAATATTTAATTGAGGTAATGCACAAATTGTAAGCAACCCGACGGATGAGTAAAGATCATCCTGTTAACTCAGTCCAGAGATCAGAGACTCACATGACAATAATAAAGAGGCGAGGAAGAGTTTGTTGTAAGCTTTATGTATTCCAAAATGAAACTGTGACAGTTCCATCAATCTTACTGACAGCTAGATTTCTTCCAGGTCATTCCATCAAACGGATGCATCATGGGATGCTTTTTAAATCACATTGCTTTTTAATCACATTGAAGGACTTTTCTATCTGTTCCTAGATTTAGAAACACTAAACAGAATAGTTTTGTAAAGAAATTCATATTGGCACAGTTTATATTTATCTTCAAAACTAATTTCAAGCATTTGTGTGTGTGTGTGTGTGTGTGTGTATATATATATATATATATATATATATATATATATATATATATATATATATATATATATATATATATATATATATATATATATATATATATATATAAATATATATATATATATATGGGTGAAAATAGGCTTTTTCATGATTTTAGAGTCCAAAATATGCATGTTAATCTATAATTATTGAGACTCTGGATGCAATAATGTGAAAGCATCAGTACTTGAAGTAGTATTTATTGCCAGATTACACATTTTCCTTAATTCTGACTGAAGGAAAGGCCTCCCACATATGTTTCAGCTGTCAGAGCTGATGATCCAGTCGATCCAGCGGCTGTAGTTTCTCACTTTTGTGTAGACACCAGGATAGTACGGAAGAGCACAGCCAATTCCCCAAGACACAATGCCTTCTAAAGTCCCATCACAAATGAGAGGACCACCTGAATCGCCCTGTGAAAGAAGAAAGATTCATGTATTTGACATGTTTTTCTGTTTTCCATTGTTCGATTTTTTAAACACTGAAACTGAAACCATCTGGACTCTTTTGTTACCCGCAAAGCTGTAAATATTACCTATTGTGTAAGTAAATTAAGTTATCACACCTTGATTTACACTACACAACATGAAGAAGCTGAACATAAAGCCCTGAAAAGCTGTGCCATATCAGAGTGTATCTAATGTCTCCATGGACTGTCAGCAATGGACCGCACCCTGAACATTCCCAGAACATCTTATTCACAGAAAACCCCTTTGGGAGGACCCTTGGGAGGCTTTGTTTGCCATCATAAATTAGGGAAACTGCAGACTGTCATGAAAAGGCAGGTGTGTTTGAGGGGTCAAACTAAACTCTGAGCAACTTTAAACAACCTAGCTTATAGTTTGTATATTTCATAAAGTGTTTCTTAACAGGGGTGGGCCAGAATAATTATATAAACGATCCAATAAAGTTAATTTAAGTATTTAATGTTTTTAGTGCCCAAGAAATATGCATTTATGAGATTCTGGATGCATTGCAATAATGTGAATGCATCAGTACTTGCAGTAGAATTTATTGCACCAATTAAAATGGCCAAAATAATGATTGTTTATTATTAAAAATTATTAAATATCATTTTCTTAGTTTCTTTTTGTGCACTAAGAATAGCATAGAAATAATTTAAGCAAATTTCACAAATAATTACAAAGAAACAGGAAGTAACACACTGAATTAATCATGAAAATTAGAAGTAGAAAATCAGATTTTTTGTAAAATGTATCCCTATTTGCATGTATCTCTAAAGTTAACCTACTGTCTTCAGAAAAGTTTCAACGGCATCTTTATTTTTATTTCTGGCTCATACCTTTTCTTAAAAATTATTTATTGTAAATCATGTTTTTACAGTCATATTACAGTTTAATAAGACATTGCCCTACCCTGCTCAGACTTATTTTTTTAGGTTTTAAAAGAGGTCACGTCTTCAAACACATCTTACAATTAAAAAAAAAAAAATCCTGCAAACAGATGTTGCTTTGCACACTGCCTTGTAGCATAGAATGATTTTGATCAGCATTTGTTTATAGGACTCTCGCAACTTATTTTACAGTTTGCCAATTAATATAAGACGTAGGCTTTGCATAAACATATGTACCACTCAAAAGCCTGAAACCACAGTGTCCCCCTCCCCCACATAACAAATCCCAATCGAACCTCTGATTAAATGTCTGTATTAGCTATTTCTGTAGTAGCCTGTTGATAAACGTTCTACGTGTGCAAGGCATGTCTTGACTGCATTATATGTCCATACCACTTTGCCAAATGATTTCTGTTATTTCAAAGGTCATACAGGTGACTCTGAAATATGTCACAATACATATATAAAGTCAGCCATAACTTCTGTTACTTTAGGTTTGCTGAGCAGAACACAAATCATGAGATAAAAAAATAAATAAAAAAATGTCAAGATTCAAAAGGTTTGCTTTTGTTACATTTAAATTGACATTGCCTTTTCTAGTTGTAAATGTTAAAATAAGCTTAAGATACTGACAAACAGCACTGTTTAGTTGGACTCGATTCGGAGTCCAATTCGGCCCATTTTGGAGCTGGACTTTGATGGACTTGAAATCAACACTAAAAAAAATACACTGTTTCTATATACATAATCAACAACTTTAAATCAATAGTTTTATATCAATACATGTTTTTATTAAAATTTGTAATGTAATAGCTAGATGGTTTGGTTAAATAAGAAAATACTTTGAAAAATGGCAGCACCTGTTGTGCTCTACTCCATTCGCTGCCACCAGGGCTAGGGAAAGTTCTTGTTTGCATTTAAACCTCTGATTACCTGGCAGGCGTCTTTTCCCCCGAAGCGAGATCCCGCACATATCATGTTGTCGTTTACTCTGAAGTAGTAGTAGTATTGGCAGTTGCTCATGATTGACACATCCACTGCACGCAGAATCGGTGACAGATAGAAACTGTATATTCGTGTCACTCCCCATCCGCTCACGGTGCAGCTGGTTCCTCCAAGTAACTCAGGCGTGTCTACAGTTGGCAGTGTGGCCGGTTGGACATAAGCGTTAATCTGAGCTGGAACACTGAGCTGGGGAAAAAAATGTAAATGTCTCCATTTTAGGAAATAATGGCAGTTTCCAAACAGGTTTCCCCAAACACTCTCCCCATCTGCCATTGGGCAAACATAGAGATTTTGAGATTTTACCCAAAAGCTCATGCCATTGGTTAAAGGTGGTGTAAACTTTCGGGGGCGGGACTTGGGTACTACACATGCTGATTGGTTGAGTTCTCGCAGCATTGTGATTTCAACCACCATTTTTTCAGATCATTTTCATTACCGTAATTGTGTCGTGAAATTTAATTTTAAAATTATTATAGGCGAGAATGTAGTTGTTTGAAACTCAAATCTGCAGTGTATTTATAAAGAGTGCCTATTTAAAAATGTGTTTTGCTGATTTCGGAGACGGTCAGCTCCAAGCGATCAGCAGGAGCTCAGTGTTCATGTCTCTGCCTAGAGTAGTCTCAACTCGGCTGGTCCTTCTGACATTTGATGCTGGCCCCGATGTCTCTTTAGTAGTTAAACATAAATATATGTATTGTTTTGGGTTAATCTAGCAGGTAATCTTTGGTCTGTATTCAATTTACCTATATGTTAAAATGAAAATAAAAAGAGGCAATTGATATAATATTTTGTTTCATTGTAATGGCTGTATATACACATTTCTCTGAACTAAGTAGATTTCTGTGGCTATTATTATGTTTAAATGAAACGAAAGGAGGCAGTGGTATTTGATATTCTATTTCTTTTTACTGTACATACACAGCGAGGAAAATTGCAGTAGCCAAGGCGAGCTGACTGATGTAATCAAGTACACTGCAGTTTGCAGGATTACCAGATTTGCGTCGTCGCGAATATCACCCTCCCGAGTCGAATACATAAAGTCCGAACTACCGAGAATGCAAGTCCAAAATTTGCATACTTTTTGTATTGAGAAATGCGCGCAGACCTACGTCACCAGAATATTTGCATAATCTTCATGGTACTTTAGACCGCAGTGGAAACACAGAAAGCAAAAGGTCTGGAGGGAAAATAGTTCCTGGGGGAAAAAGTTCCTGGAACAATTGTTCCAGGTAATTTCGGTGGAAACGCAGCATTAGTTTGTCCTGTCTTTAGTTATATTCCTGCAATCAGTTTCACCAGAGACAAATTGCTGGACATTCGGGAAAAACACATCTCCCGATATATTACCGGTTTTGGACCACTCTGATGCTTTGCAGGACATTTATACATTTCAGCTGTTCAGAATGGACCGCGACACAGAATCAAAACGGGGAAATCGTGTGGCGGCGGGACATGCTTTCACATCAACGAAAGGTGTACCATTCACACAACATTCACACCTCTTGCAACCCCCCTCTCCCCCACACCTGCAATTCACATCAGCGAGAAAGAGGTGCACCAGGTCTTTCAGAAGCAGAAAAGGAAAAAAGCACCAGGCCCAGATTGTCTGAAATCCTGTGCTGACCAGCTGGTACCCATCTTCACACAGATCTTTAACAGATCACTGGAGCTGTGCAAAGTCCCTTCATGCTTCAAACACTCCACCATCATCTCCATCCCAAAGAAATCCGAAATTACAGGACTAAATGACTACAGGCCTGAGGCTCTAACGTCTGTGGTCATGAAGTCATTTGAAAAACTGGTGCTGGCCCACCTGAAGGACATTACTGGATCCTTGCTGGATCCTCTTCAGTTTGCCTACAGAGCAAACAGGTCTTTGGATGATGCAGAAAACACTGGACTGCATTATGTTCTGCAACACCTAGACAGACCGGGGACTTATGTGAGGATCCTGTTTGTGGATTTCAGCTCTGCCTTTAACACGATCATTCCAAACCTCCTCCAGCCCAAACTAACTCAGCTCTGTGCCTACCTCCGTCTGTCAGTGGATCAACAGCTTCCTGACAGACAGGCAGCAGCTAGTGAGGCTGGGAAAATATACATCCAGCACCCATACAATCAGCACTGCAGCTCCTCAGGGCTTCGTTCTCTGGGATTTCATCAGTGACACTCTGGGGTACAACTTGCATTATGTGGAGACTGTAAAGCCTACCATGAGGAATACAAATAAAACTTTGGCCAGTCAGTATGACCCTTTGGGGTTCATTATCCCGTTCATGACCAAGGTAAAGCTTATTATACAAGACCTCTGGAAGCACAACCTTGGTTGGGACGACCTCGTAGAACTGTTACATTTGAGAGAAAGTTAGGTTACCTGGGTAGGAGAAGTCCCAACTCTTACCAAGCTGCAGCTCCCTCGAGCATACACTCCAGCCTCTGCTGACAACCCATCGGCCATCCGAGAGCTTTATGTCTTTAGTGATGCATCAAAAAGGGCCTACGGTTCAGTGGCATACCTTTGCACCACAGTTATTCTTACCTTTGTCTTGGCCAGGATTAGAGTAGCACCTCGTAAATGCCTGTCTATTCCTCGTTTGGAGCTATGTGCTACCCTTACCAGGTGCCCGGTTGGGCAAGGTGATCCAAACTGAGTTGACCATACCTGTCCACAAAGTCACTTTTTGGTCTGACTCTACCACTGTGTTGTACTGGTTGACATCTGAATCATGCTGCTACCAGGTGTTTGTAGGGACACGTGTGGCAGACATACGGACTTTAACAGAGATGTCTGAATGGAGGTATGTGGAGTCAACTCACAACCCTGCTGACCACATCACACAAGGTCTTAGACTGACTGAGTTAAAAGTCCCTCATCAGTGGAGCTCAAGTCCAGACTTCCTGATTCAGTCACCTGACCTCAAACCCCATGTCTAGCGGATCTACCCCCTGCAGGTTAAATCTTCATAAGCCACCTTTCTGTTCTATTGGCGTAGACTGCTTTGGCCCATTCACAGTCAAAATTGGGTACCATCAAGAGAAACGTGGGGGGTTATTTACAAATGCCTAATGACACGTTGCTTGCATCTGAAACCTGGGAGCATGAGATCAAATCAGTTAAGGTAGCACTCCGTGTGATCCTTAGACAGCAGTCGGTGCCAGAACCAGTACTTCTGGCACCCTTCTGGTAGAAGTTGAAAGCATCCTGAACTTCAAGCCACTCGGCTAAGTATCCTCGGATATTGCGGATGTGAACCCTGTGACTCCAAATCTACTACTTATGGGTCGTCGAGATGCCTCGCTACCTCAGGTCTTGTATGATTCTAACATCCTGCTTGGAAAACATAGATGGAGTCATAGCCAGGTGCTGGCTGATTGTTTCTGGGCTGCCTTTATTCGCCAATACCTCCCAAACATGCAGGAACATCACAAATGGACGACTGAGGGGAGGGAACTTACAGTAGGGCAAGTCGTACTTGTAGTTGTAGATCCACAACTACCATGCTCACTCTGGCCTGTAGGAACCGTAACAGAGATCTTAGCTAGAGCTGATGGTAGAATTCGTATTGTCAGAGTCAAGGCTAAAGACAAAAAGTAAACTCGTCCAGTTGTGCGATTGATCCCTCTTCCTCATCTGAAGGATAATGACACAAGCATCCCTGATAGACTTTCTTAAATTGTTCAATTATCTTGCCAGATAATTGGGGCGGCTGTGTCAGAAAGCCTATTTTAGGAACTAGGAACTAAAGTTCATTTCATGTTCCCTAGAGGGACGGTTATTAGTGCTATCTACCAGAGAAGACCGCTTTCTGTCTTTGTTTCTGCTGCTGCTATGTTTTGTGTAAGGTGTTCATATAATACAAGTAAGTCCAAACAATATTGTATCCAATAATTATATGTTATGCATGCCTTTGCTATTTCTGATGTTTATTTTGTTCATGGTGTTCCATTTGATCGGTTATTTTACGCATGCGATTGTTCTGCTGAGTCATATAAGAGAAAACATTATCGTCGGAGAGGGCGCTCTATGCTGCTTAGTGTAGACTACAGGAGCACTGAGCAGCATCTCTGGCAGCATAGAGCGCCCTCTCGCGACTGTAGACGGTAATGTTTTCTGTTAGTTCATTTCTCTTGGTTCATGTCAAATTAATTTTGATAAATAAGTCGCACCTGACTTTAAGGCGCAGGACCAGCCAAACTATGAAAAAAAGTGCGACTTATAGTCCGGAAAATACGGTACTATGTTAGCGCTACATGTAGCTGTCACGAATGTGTTAACTTATGTAATTACATATACAAGTGGGCATTACTCAGGCCATTATTGTGTTATTGTTGATCACATTGTAAATCTGAGTACAGAGATTTCTGTTAAATATATTTAGGATATAAATGCATATTTTCTGATAAATACTAGTGATGATATGCTATTATATTATGTCAGTAGATGTTATAGGTCATTTATAAATCTGTTAATAGTAATAGAGTAATTTGTAATTATTTGTCTTGTTTCCTTGTAGACCACATCTCATTTCATACCAGAGGCATATTGCAGATGCATATATTGGAGTAAAGTAAATGTCTCAACCTAAAGATTTCTCCTGCTCTTCTGATTATCTGACCGGAATCTGGTCCATACTTGGCTGCCTCAACCAGTTGTAATTCAAATGTAGTAAGGTTTACTACACTTTTAATAAATGAGATAGACTTTAAAAATATTTATTTAGATTTTTATATTTAAATGAATACTTCGTAAAACAACTTGACAACAACAACAACAAAAAAAAAAACGTATAACTACACATTAATTAACATAGTATCAAACAAAAAAAAAGTAATCTGCAGCAGGTTTCTTCACGTATATATCAAGTCTTCAGATAGCACCACAGAATCAGTCATTTTTAGTATTTGTTATGTGTTTCTTACCTTAAGGAGCATGATGTCATTGTTAAAAGTTTTTGGATTGTAGGCAAAATGACTGTAGACTCTGGACACGTCAAGCACTTGCTCAAATCCCTCGTCTACAGCAAGATTGTGCTCACTCAGCACCACCTGAATCACACTGGCCCTGTCCATTCAAACACAATACAACATACAGGGCATTTTCCAATGAAATACTTCCCTTCTATTTATATAAAACTTGAGCAAATGTTGTTTTAAAAGCGAGCTTCAGTACGTACGGTCTCCAGCAGTGGGCAGCAGTCAACACCCATTGAGGATGAATGAGGGTTCCTCCACAGTAATGCTTCCTGTCAACCTGAAGAGATGCCTGGTATTTGATAGAGTAAGGCACGACCTCTTGACCCCCAATGATCCTTTGTGGCAATGTATCTAGTCAATTAAGAAAAGATAGAAAATATACATTTTGCATATTTAGGCTATATATTCAACACTTTAGAATATTTATACTTTAGATGATGCTAAAATGAACAATTTCTATGAAGAAATCTAAGCCACACCCACATACCATGATATCATTGTTTAAAACTCTATTTTAACTTAACTATGATTATGTTTGCTTACATATGCAATTATAAATGTGCCTTTAACATCATGACTTTTTATTGAATGCTATATCTTGAAAATGTTAATGTGGAATAGACTTCTAAACAAATTAGACAAATGTTAATTCTAAGCTCTTTGTGTCAAATAATCACTCTTTAATGAAGAATTGCATTGCTTACCTTTGAATGTTGCAGCAAGCACAAGAAATACCCACAATAACTGAGCCATCCTGTCAGCACTGTAAGAAAATAAGTGTCCGAAATATTACGAAAGCCTGTAATAAATGAAAAAAAGTCTATCAATGCTGTAGTCTGTATGTCGTCTTGCATCCCTCAAAACTGTACAATAGCAACCCGATACAGTTCAAGAGTGCAGAAATAAATATCTGATCACAATATCATGCCACTTAGGCTTTTTTTTCACAAGTCAGTGACTATTACGAGACATTCTAATGCCTTTTCGACATCAGACAGTCGAGGAGGAAAAAGGAAATAAAATATGTGAAGACTCACCAGTGATAATTCCTCACCTCCCAAGTTTGAACGACCTCCAACTGCTGATTTCAGTACTTCTCTCCTTTTATACTGACACCCTATCCATTTCCAGAGCTTCTGCTGCCCTGCTGTTGTCCGACAAACAACAAACTGTACATCTACCCCACAGTATAACAGATACTGACCTAGTACCTGACAAAGATGAAGTCAGTGTCACGCGTTATCTGATTCAACACTCTTTATTTTGACTTATTGTGTGCTGGAGATTCAGAACAACACCCAGTTCACTCGTTTCAATTGCTGCGTTAAACACAAGTACTGAGGGTGTTGTCCAATGAACAGTGGTTCAGAATATCGCAAGCTTGGGTTACATCAATAGAAATGTTTTTAACAACAAGTTTGAGATTTTGTCACCATCGTTTTCTTGGAAATGACACACGATTGATTGTATGCTATCCTGAAACAAAAAGGCCTTTTCGAAACCAGAATCTGACTTTATTAATGATTTAGAGCTAAAGACTTATGCATTTAGTCTCTTTATAAATGAATTCTAGCCAGATCAGAACAATATACTGTATAAAGAAACAACATTAAAGTGAGTTAAAGTTGATTAGGATCTATTTCGTTGTTTGCATTTTAATAAGCAATGTGCTTCTAGATGAAATTATGAGTTTATTAGGTAACGCCTAGCTGATTTAAAGTATTTGCTTTCAGTGTAATAAAATACTATTAGAAACAGATGAATATCTATTCATCTGTGGATGCCATTTATGATAGACAATACATTTGGTTCTCAGATTTAAGCTTTTGCGACATTTGTAACTCGAATATAATGATTCGGTTCCTTTCTAACAATTAATCAGTGCTTTATTCTCTGCTGGTGAGCACATAATGAACACATTATTTCCCAGATATGTATCTATATTCTATATCTGTCTATGCAACTAAAGAATTCAATTTATTTACCTTTAGTTTCTTTCTTTAATCTGACAACATGGTTTTCCCCGCAAACACATCCCACTTCACAGCATATTATTGTCTTTGCTCCTTCATCCTCCATCTCACACCCACTCAGACTGTGGGGGTTTTCTCAAAAACAAAGGATGGCAGCTTAAAAACAGCTTTAGAATCACTCGTGGGAAAAGTTTGACATTATAGGAGCTTTACTGAATATGAAGATAAAATCAGGTTGTCTGGGAGTGCCTGAATGCTGTCTGATTTGGTTCATTTGATACATCAGTATATTATTCATGCAGCGTTTTACAGCAAATATTGTCATTTGTTTCATTGTGTAATGCTATTAATTTTTTTCTCATTTAACACAAAAACTTAAGTAGGTTTTATATTATCACGCTTTTGTTTTTAACAAAGAGCAATATTTATAATTAAATAAATGTTAATTAATTTACTTCAATTAAATTATCCTCATTTTTTTTTTAAAGAAATAAGAAGAAAATAAATAAATGCAATAAATAGGTCATCAGTTTAGTTGTTTGTTACCTCCACAGAAAGTAATTTCAATTAATCTCACATAATTTGGTAGAAATATAAGTAATTTTGAAAATAAAAAATAAAATCAGCACCTGTAATCAGCTTTAGTTGTTTGTTAATTCATTAAGATGACTCTAACGAATGTCATTCAAACTTATTTCAAATAATCTTGTGGAATTTTACAATG